>NC_089314.1:16078013-16085513 GCF_036669915.1 Pocillopora verrucosa
CAATGTCTCAAAAGTACTTTGATATAAGCATCCAATGCACTATTTAACTCAATAGAATTGCTAATTGGCAATAAGGAAATAATTGCCTCAATGTTTTCAAGTGGATCTTTAGCTGATAAGGTTGTCTTTCCTTGGGAAGTTTTGAATACTCCCGCTTTGCTGTATCCTTTTGCAATGTGTGGCTTTCTCACGCTGACAGTCATGTGGTTGTAAAGTCCCTCAAGCTAGGTGACATATAAGGGCTTCAGCACAGATAACCTTAAATTGACCTCAATCACTTCGGTTGCAAATGAGGCTGGAAATTCTGATCAAATCAATTGCCAAGATCAACAAACCTGGAGAGAACAAAACCTTCATAAATAGGCTTGAGAAGATGATTACAGAGATCTTTAGGAAGCCAGATGCTAATGGGATATTTGAATAATGTATTCAGGGAGTGTTATAGGGACTAATTCAGTGTCGTCTGTCAGGCATTTGTTCACTTCAGAAATGGCACAGCTCAGATAACTTTTGTAGCCAACTATTGGCCTTTTTTTGTTTTTTACTTCTGTGCACGCATAAAACGGTACGACAACACAAACTTGAACACGCGTACTTGTAATTATGAAATGGACTTTACAATCTTGAACGAACGTTGTACGGTTTCGAAAACTAAAGGAAACAAAGGAAATTTACAACTATAAATACGGAAAAAGGCTAGACAAACAAGAAACGAAACCAAAAAAAAACTTACGTTTGTGTCCTTATAATATAAACGATGACGTTAAACGGGCGTTGAAACGATTCTCCACTTCGATCGAGCACATGTATTTTTTAACTCGCAGCGCCTCTCGGGATCTAGCTAATGAGTGCGTGACATCACGCATAACGGCAGTAACATTCCCGACCCCTTAAGCGATGCTTAACATGGAAAGTTCTTAGCTACAAAATAAAGTAGTAATTATGAAAAATAACTTGTCATGTCCTTTGCTAAAGCTAACGGGTCTAGTCCGTCACACAATCCGCTTAAAGAAATAGGGACTATGAATATTCCATGAAGGTTCAGCCCTTACGAGCTTCCTGTTTCATTGTTCATTATCGAGGCACGATTGTTCTTCCTTAGCTAGCAAGAGGACAACCTTGTCAACTGGTCTGCGTAGTTGGGAGGTTTGGGTCTTCAAATGAACCATGCGCACCAACCCCTTCTTGTCTGATTCCGCGCTTATGACTCGTCCCATCGGCCAAACACTCCTCGGGCAGTTGTCGTCTTTCAACAGGACAACGTCTCCGACAGCTAGATTCCGTTTGGGACTGTTCCACTTCGAACGAGGTTGGAGAGTTGGGAGATATTCTCTCTTCCAACGCGTCCAAAATAAGTTTGCCAAGTACTGCACTCTCCGCCAGCGCCGCCTCATATAGACATCTGCGCGTTGAAAAACTCCTGCTGGGGGAAGTACAACGCTGGTTTTCATCGTCAGGAGATTGCTGGGACTTAGTGGGTTGAGGTCATCGGGATCACTCGAAGCGAATGTTAGCGGTCTCGAGTTAATGATAGCTTCAACTTCACATAGTAGAGTTCTAAAGGATTCGTCATCCAGACGGGAGCCATGCTCATGGAGTAGAACAGTGAGTACTTTGCGGGTAGTGCGAATCTGCCGCTCCCAAATGCCGCCCATGTGGCTGGCACTCGGTGGGTTGAAAATCCAATCTGTACCCTCTAGATGCAGCCTGCTTCTGATTTGCTCGTTGTTCATTTCGTAAACTGCTTGCTGTAACTCTGTCTTGGCGCCTACAAAATTTGTTCCGTTGTCGCTCCGGATCTCTCGGATAGGCCCACGACGAGCAATAAATCGC
This sequence comes from Pocillopora verrucosa, assembly GCF_036669915.1. Lineage (NCBI taxonomy): Eukaryota > Metazoa > Cnidaria > Anthozoa > Scleractinia > Pocilloporidae > Pocillopora > Pocillopora verrucosa. Next base: position 16,079,847 of record NC_089314.1, read on the forward strand.
CTCAGAGCCTGGATAAATGAATCTGTTTCGAGAGAATTGGCGGTCTCAATATGCACTGCTCTACTTGCTAAACATGTGAAAAGGCATCCGTACCGTTTGAGTCCCTTTCGACCTTCTTTGATCATGTACGGACCGAAGTAATCCACGCCAGTATACGTAAATGGCGGGGCTGGAGTCACTCGGTCTTTAGGCAAGTCAGCCATTTTCTGTTCAGCGACAGGGGCACGATTACGGCGACAAGTAACACAATTTGCGATTAGGTGACGAACAGCAGCGTTGGCACCGGTGACCCAGTACTTCTCCCTCAATTTAGCAAGTGTGTGACCGCGGCCTGCGTGTGCTAGGCGTTCGTGTAGGCGTTTGATAATCAAGTTCGTAACGTGACTCTTGCGAGGTAAGATGATGGGGTGTTTCGTTTCTTCTGGAAGATCGTCAGCGCGGCTAAGGCGGCCACCAACACGAAGGAGGCCTTCATGAATGTAGGGATCCAGCCGAGTTAGGGAACTTGCTTTCTTCAGCACCATTTTCTTTTGCTTTGCCCGACCCCGTTCGTCTCCACCGCCTTTGTCACTGACTTGTCTGAGAGCGTCAAACTCTCTACTGAAGGACTGCAACTGTACGAAGCGAAGGATGGCCATCTCGGCCTCTTCAAACTCTTGAACTGAGAGCGGTGCGCAGCAGTCACCCACTACCTTCGTTTCAGCTTGTAGTGACTTCACGCCCGACCTTGCCTGACCATGGTCCGAATCTATCTCGAGAGAACCCTGGCCTCTAATCTCCTTCCGTTTTCGCAATACAGCCTTGATTCTAAGGAATGCGGCCACCGACAATCTCAGGCGATACCAACTCGAGTGTTATTCTATTAGTTTGTTAACTGACGTAGCCGTGGCTTCCATTACCATGGTACCGGCGGAAGCAACTTTTCTGACCTCAGGGTCGTCATCTGGGACCTCACCGACTGGAAAGGGCTGCTGCGGCCAGTCCTTTTCTGATTTCCCTAGGAAGTGTGGACCATTTGACCAGCGTTGCTGCTGCAGAAGTCCAGCGGCGGAAAGTCCTCTTGAGGCATCATCTGCCGGATTGCTACTGGTGTCCACGTATTTCCACTGCATAGGACTAGTGAAGTCCCTGATCAATTGCACACGATTTGCCACGAATATCTGAAACCTCCTCCGCTCGTTTCTTATGTAGCGGAGAACCGTTGTCGAGTCGGTGTGATAGATGATAGACTCAGGCTTAACTTCAAGCTCTTCATACAGCATTTGTCCCACGCGAACAGATACGGTTGCTGCAGTTAATTCTAAGCGTGGGACTGTTACGGCCTTAATAGGTGCAAGACGAGCCTTCCCCATTAAAAAGGAACAATGTATGCGACCCATGTTATCCATTAGACGTAGGTAGGCAACGCATCCATACCCCACCTGGCTTGCATCGGAGAACAGATGGAGCTGTCTGGAGACAACTGGGCCAAAACCCGGCGGTTTGTGACACCGATCAATGTGAAATTGCTCTAGTAACGGAAGCTCTCCACACCATCTTAGCCATTTACTGCGGCAGTCTTCCGGAATGTCGTCATCCCAGTCGAGATCTTCATTGCGGCAGAGATCCTGTAACAGCTTCTTCGCTAGAAGTGTGAAAGGAGCGATGAAGCCCAGGGGATCAAAGATTGATGAGATGGTGGACATGACTCCTCGTCTTGTAAACGGTTTGCTGTTAATGACGATTCGAAATCCAAAACAATCTGATTGTACGCACCACTGTATCCCTAAGGCACGCTCGATAGGGAGGTTGTCACAGTCAAGGGTTATTGATCTGACTTCTTTCGATCGCTCATCCTCTGGTATAGACTCTAAAACTGCACGACTATTGGAAGTGAATTTGGTGAGGCGGAATCCACCTTTCTTACAGGATTGCCGAAGACCTTCAATCAGCTCGACTGCTTTACCTTCCGAGCTTACGGAACGTAGACAATCGTCCACATAAAAGTTATTTCGCAGCGTGTCAGCAACCAAGGTACCGTACTTATCTTCGTTATCCCTTGCGGTTCGCTTAAGGGCAAAGTTAGCGACACTTGGCGACGAGGCCGCTCCAAATAAATGTACAACCATCCGATACTCTTGTAGCTCAGCTTCTAGATTGCCATCTGGCCACCATAAGAAACGGAGGTAATCATACTGTTCAGGAGGAACTGTAACCTGGTGGAACATGGATTCCACATCTCCCATGAAGGCTACGGGGTCTTCACGAAATCTGGTTAGCACGCCTACTAGGGAGTTTGTCATATCTGGACCTTGCATCAGACAGTCATTGAGCGACACGCCCTGAAACTTTGAACTACAGTCAAATACGACGCGTATTTTTTCTGGTTTTTTCGGGTGATACACCCCATGATGGGGTAGATACCACACCTTGCCTGGGTTCGGTATCAGCAACTCATTTGGAACTCTTTGTGCATACCCTTTGGCGATGACATCGTTTACGAAGGAAACGTAATCAGAGCGGTATTTAGAATCTCTCAACATCTTTTTCTTCTGCCAGTTTGCTCTTTTGATTGCTTGCTCCTTATTGTTGGGCATGATAATATCGCTATGTCGCAATGGAAGAGGAACTTGGTAGTGGCCGTCGACAACTTTCGTCTCCCTTTCAACCATAGTTAAAAACTTTCTGTCTTCTTGAGAAGGCCCACGCTCGTCCGGTGCTTTGCTTACGGTGTGATCGTTGAAGTCCATCTGCAACATTCTGAGCAATGACGTTGGAGCAATGATTTCCTTCGGCGTTTCCACTTCTCTCACTGTAATTCGGTTCGCGATTATTTTGTCCTTGTCATGATCAGTTCGGATATGGAGAGGTCCACAGACTGTCCAACCATGGCGGAGACGGAGGGCAAATGGGCCATCGCTTCGACAAGGTACAACTTCTAATGGTTCTAAAGCAGGCGGGCAATTGCTGCCAATGAGTAGTCCAATCTCCAGGCGAGGCTCAAGCTCAGGGATTTTCTTCGCAACCTCGGAAAGGTGTGACCACTGATTTATGAGACTGGGCGTGGGAATTTGGTGATGTTCTGCTGGGATTTCATCTCTTGTGTATGAGCGAGGCAACTCAATGGGATTCTCATCATCTAGGCTCGTAACGATAAGATCGTCCAGAATGATGCTTTCCACTTGACTCTGTCCATGCATGGTGGTGAGTTGTAGCATAACCTTGACACCGTCTATTCCTAACTGTCTCCTGATATTTTCGGTTGCAAAACAGCCGCCACTACCATTATCGTAAAACGCGTACGTGACAACTGAATTGTTACAGCCCTTCTGTTTAACTTTAACTGGGAGTATGGCATGTAGCACTACGGACTCCTTGCAACTTGGTGCGTCCTGTACAGGTTTAGAGACATCAATGCGCCTATTGCTAACCGCTATAGATTGAACTTCCGTCGCTTGGGGTTTGTTACTGACGCTCTCTCTATTCATTGTGAAACCATCAATGTGCAATGCTGTTGGGTGCCGTTTCTTGCACTTCTTGCAGGTGCGTCTCTTTACACAACCTTTGGATACATGATCAGATTCGTAACAGGCAAAGCATAATTTTCTTTCGTAAAGAAATGTCTTCCTTTCATCCATGGTCCTTTTGAGGAATTCCGCACAATCATCCAGGTCATGGTTCTTGCTGCAGAAGGGGCACAACTTTTCCTTGCCACCAGCATTGTTTCGGTTCGCATGGTTTACAGCCTCTATGCCGGGAATGGTGATACCAGTGGCAAAACTGTTGCTTGTTTTAGTTGCTGACGAGGGCTTCTTCTTGCCATCTCTCCCACTGTTATCTCTGCGCCTTTCCTGGGTACTACTTAAAGCCTGCACGCCAAATACAGGGTCGTTCGCTGATTCGGCTGCTGACACCACAAAATCAGCGAGATCCTTAAAGCTCGCTATCCTTCCGTTCTCTTTCAATTTCGCAGCACGATCACGCCATCTTGACTGGAGATGCGAGGGAAGCTTTTTTGCAATGGTCTGCAGGTTCGTAGGATGATTTAACTCATTCATATGAGACACGCTCATCATAGCATTTTTACACTTAATCAAGAAAAGCGATAAACGCTTTAGTCCTGATGCGTCATCTGGCCGAACTGGGGACCATCCGAGAGCTTTGTTCACATAGGCCATTGAAACTTTAAAGGGATCCCCATATTCCTTCTCCAGTAACCTCCTCGCCTCCTTATATCCTTCAGAAGGGTCCATATGCAGACAGCCTCCAATAAGTTCTCGTGGTTCCCTTTCAAGATGTTGTTCCAGGTAGTATAAGCAATCTGCCGCCCTGAATGTTCTGGACTCTATCCTTGCCTTGAATGCCATGATAAAGGTTCCATATTCGATGGGGTCTCCTTTAAACTTGTGCACTTCAGGTTGAGGCAGAGTCATTGCTGCAGCCAGTTGCCGATGGGTTGCAATCATTTGCTCATTTTGCTGTCGCTGCATGGCCATCACTTCTTTGAAAGACCTTTCATGGGGTTCCAATCGATAGGGATCATCAGCTGCAGCGATAATTCCTTGTGGTACATCAGTGGTCCCGTTGTTAGCCGGAGGCGATATCTCGCCGGCTAGACTGTTTGAGTGAAACTCTGGGGCAGCAGGGTTGAGATGAGCGGCAGGTGTTGAAGCCATGAATTTAGGTTCACTTTGCTGGAGACAGGGAACAATACCATCCTTATTTTCTAGGTTACCATCATTTTCCAAATCGGCATAAACCCTTTCTCTGGCCTGGGCTTTCGCTATTTCAGTTTCCAGTTTCAAGGCTTCATCTGCTGCTCGTAGAGCTTGTTTGCGTTCTAGCATTTGTTTTTCAGCTTGTAATTCCGCTAGCTTAAGTTTCTCCTTTGCTCGTGCAGATGGCGTTGAGCTGGCTGAAGACTTCTTCGAACGGGTGCTAACACGGGACGATTTGGATGAAGCCGATTTTACTTCTGAGAGCAGATCAAGTTCTTCTGTTAAGCGACGTTCTGCTACATTCATCCATTCCATAACCTGTTTCCTAAATTCCAAAAATGACTTCTCCTTACTTTCATAGCGATCAAGTTCCCTGTCTTGATCCTGTTCGGAGGTCAACTGGCAATAATAAAGGTCACGTGCTTCTTGATACTCCTTGAATAATGTGTTCAATACAATAACCTCTGATTTCACTAAATGAAGATTGTTCTCATCTTCCATTAAGTTTGTGAGAGCATTCCTTTGCTTTGTCACAGCAGTCGTTTTGGCAGTTTGATCGTTTTTCAGTCGCCTTAATTTCTCTTCTTGACCCTTTTCAGTTAATTTCCTTACACGAGTATCGGGACAGCTTTCGTTCGGAGGAAACCCAGGCCCAGCGCCCTCAGCGACAGGTTCATCGTTCATGGTGGACTAGGCACTAATTAATCCTTCGGTAGTCGCTTCAAATTAGCGATGAGTGGCGAACAGTTCGCCCAACATTGCAAATAAACGTAGGATAAGTTCCAATAAACCAGTATGCGATGAGGGTTAAACTTTTCGAAACGAAATGTGCACGCATAAAACGGTACGACAACACAAACTTGAACACGCGTACTTGTAATTATGAAATGGACTTTACAATCTTGAACGAACGTTGTACGGTTTCGAAAACTAAAGGAAACAAAGGAAATTTACAACTATAAATACGGAA
>NC_089314.1:16093013-16165513 GCF_036669915.1 Pocillopora verrucosa
CTCGACACCCTAGAGCTCAGACTACCCCCGAAATTTCAGAGAAAATGGCTGCCACAGTAAACACACAGACCACTGCCAAAATAATTTCAGATTTTAATGAGTCACTAGCAAGGTTGCCTTCAGCTTTGAAAGTATTTATCAGTATGATGACTCTTTTTCACACTCTTATTTCATCAGAATCACATAAAAAGCTTTTCCTCAAATACAACACCAAAAAACAGATCACAAATTTCTCCTCACAAAAGGAATCCAAAACTTTCTAATGCAGGTCAATTTTGAATTTACCTGTCATTGTGACATTGCGACACGTTACAAGGTGCAGCCATAAAACTATTTTTTGTGAGTCAAGAGCAAGAACAAACCAATTTTATGCCTAAATGAAAAGTTTCACTTGTAACAATGTATATTTGTTCTTAGCTTCGGCAAGCTTTTGCTCCAAGTTTTGCTCTTAGTCTCCATTCCAAATACTCCACTTTGCTAATGCTTCCTTTCTTCTTCATCAGTGTCTGGCTCTTCCTTTTTGTTTTGCTTTCAAACCAATGCCAGCTCCCATCCTTCATTTCTGCGTCCAAAATTTGTCTAAAGATAACAAATCTAATGAGGAAAAGAGGAAAGTTCGATGCAATTTCCCTTTTGTCTGAAGAGACCAAGGGATTGAACTCGATGGCTGGGTTCTTTTCAGCAGACAATCTGATACAATGTTTTTGGAGGGTATGGATCTTTGGAGCACTTGGCCACCTCTTGAACAAATTTGGATAACCAATAGCTGAGCATCAATGCGTCTATCTCTGTTATGGGCCAAGTCAGCAGCTGAACTTTGTCCAATTCATACTCTTTAAAACTCCACCAACCTCGACTTCATTGCCAATCCTTAAAAACGCTTACTGCCCACTTATTTTTATATCTGGTAGACTTTGGTAATGCTCTCTCTAAGCAAAATTCTTCTTCCTCTATTGTTTTTGGGAAGCAAAACCTTCCTTTGGCCATAGAAATAACAATATGTAAATCACTTCAAGTCCTCAATGCTTTTGGAATAAAAATTTGGTGCAATGTGAAACTATTGGATAATTAAAAACAAAAGCTCAAAAATACAATGAATGCCGACTTAATATAACAAATCCCACATACAAGGCATTGTAAAGAAAAATGGGAAAAATATAGTACTGCATAATTTTGTATTGTTTCTTTGTAGAAGTCATTTAAAAAACTCGTGCTTTGGGTTTCATCAGGTTTCCAAACACTCAAAAAGAGTAAAACCACTCGGTCTGTAGCCTCGTGGTTTCAAATGTTTTCTCACGTGTGGAAACCTGATGAAACCATCACACTCATTTTTGAAATAGTACTTAAAACATGTTACACAACTTCTTTGAGTGGTATACATGCTGACATAATATTTAAAGGGAATGCATTTGATAATAAACTTTTCCCATGAAGAAACGGTGGAAATTGAACAAATACAAAGAGCAAAAGTGGTTTTAATTGAGGCATATGCTCTAACTATCTCATAATAGCTGTTTACGAATGCCAGTCATTTTTGCTAAGGGTCTGCTAAAGTCCTAACTGGGTAGATAGCAATTTGTACAATTGTTAGTGAAAGGGTTAAAGGGTAGAAAGAGAGAAGTCTCTTGTTTTCCTGTGATCTCCAATGTTAATGTTTGTGGTGTTTCAACAATAGCAACAACAACAATTTTATTTGTACCCAAATATGATACAATAATAATAAACAGAATATATCAATAAAAGATGTAGAGGAGTACTAGCTGCCCCAAATAACCTTAAGGGCTAGAAGAAAAGGGCAGCTATACTTTGGTAATTTATCTAATACAAGGATTTAGGTCAGATATAACATACACAAACACACACAGACATAACATACACACACACAAAGACATGCACAGTCAAGGTCATACAAACAAGATCAAAAACGCTGTGAAAATCAGAGTAAAGAAGACGGAAGGCTACGGAAGTTATTAGTATTTTTCAATAAGGATTAGCTTAAGGTTTTTCTTAAAACTTTTCAAAGGAAGAAGCTTTATGTGATCACTTATATCATTTCAGACTTTAGAACCCTGAAATCTTATATTGAAAATTCCATAATTTGTTCTGACTTTATGAATAGCATAGGACATTTTACTAGATAATCTGGTATTATAATTATGTATCTGTACTGACAATAAGAAAATTAGATAGATGGTCAGTAAGATCATAACATAAATTACCGCTGATCACAAAATGCTCAAGAGAATTAAAGAATATATTGTCAATAAGAGTCGCGGAGTGATCTGTAATTCTGGTTGGCTGCAGAATTTGAGGCTGAAAATAAAATTTGCCCAGAGTACTTAGAAAACTGTCTGTATCAGGATGTGATTCAAACTTAAGGAGATCTAAATTGAAGTCACCCAGCAAAACACAATATTTGTTTTCACGATGTATACTTTCTACTATCATATTGATATGATTTAGAAAAGCATGAACATTACCATGGGGGTGTCTATAAAAAATACCATAAATGGTATTACGCCCAGTATTGTTTTGAATTTCAATCCATAGGGATTCATAATCATTTAGCTTTTGGGCGGTAATATCTGAACGATCAGTATATACAAGATTATCCTTCACATAGAAGCCTACCCCCCCAGCATTAGTACCACTGGGTTGAGACAAAAAGTCATAACCAGTTAAATTAATATTTGCTAAAGCATCTTGATCATTCTTTAACTTTGTCTCAGTTACACCTAACACAGATATAGGGGAATATAATTCAGATAACATATTAACTAGGTTATCAAAATTAGCCTGCAAGCTTCTGATATTACAATTCAAAAAAGAGAGTGAATTACTAGTTAGACAATTTATAATGTCTTCATTAGCATGAAAATCATGTGTAGTGAAATAATTAAAATTCAAGTCAGAGGGCATATGGACGTCAATATCTGAGTTAGTGAGGTGCTCAATGTTGGAAATGGGAGAAGCAATATCCAGTCGAGGGAATGAGGCATAGCTGGTTTGACAATTGGAGCTGTCAAGATAAGGGACTCTATCTGGACACCCATCACAAAACATGCAAGTTTCAATATAACTTATCTTTTAAGATGGTGTTATATCAGCAAAAGAGTTTATAGGTATCACTGGAGAGTCAGCATTCCTCCTCAAGAAGATCTTTCCAGCACTAGTCCACAGGAACTTGTAGCTCTCGTCATTCTTGAATTTTAAGCAATCTTTGAACAGTTCCTTGTTCTTAGGCGTTAAACTTTCATTGATAAAGATCTTCTTATCAACAGAGAAGCCAAGGTCAGCTGTGGTGATAGATTTCAGCCTTTTCCTCGACCGATACAAACGTTCCCTCATTTCTCGTCTCACAAACTTTACAATTATGGCAGGATCCACTGAAGCCCTACTACTCCGAATTCGATGACTAACAGATATATTGTTTCTTTCCAACGGAATGCCCATCTTCTGGCTTAACTGAAGCACAATGTTGTTGGTATCTTCCACCCATAAATCCTCTGGAAGAGGAATACCACCGATCTCAAGACAGTCTCTTCTAGTGTACTGCTCTAAGTCATTAAGGGACTTTTGTACTAACTTGAGGTCGTTTGCCGATCTTAACACTTGGGCTTTGAGGCTAACCTGTTCTTGCTTAAGTGCCTTATTCTCTTCTTGGAGCATCCCGAAAGTGTCTTCCGTCTGCTCAATTTTTGTATTCAATGTTTTCACTGTCGCCAAAGCTTCCTTTAGCTGCTCAGAAAGTGGGTTTAGTTTTTCATCTAAAATCTTTTCAAGCCTTTCTGTGGTAATATTAGGCATGATTCCTTGCGTTTAAAACGAAAAAACTGTAATGAGACTCAAAAAATTCAATAAAATTGTAAGACATTAACAAACACATCCGCCATACTTCCTGACTGCTGACTACTGATGATTTCATTGGATGAAAGACTGTCATTGGAGGTGGGTGAAACACCAAAAAAGACAGTAGGAAATGGCTGCTGCTTTGTTTTTTCTGTTTTAAATCAGAAAAGTAAAAAGTTGATATATTTGGAAAAGGTTTTGGGATTTTCCAACAATCATTAGTTCTTGTTTGAATGTGAATGTCAGTGTATACTCAGCCACTGACAGGTTGTCAGTTTGTAAGAATCAATGCCGCAAATGTCTCATTAAGTTCAAGAATACCTCTGACTATCTTAAAGAGGTTAAACAGGAGTTGAAAGGGATCTTCAAGGGTCACAAACTTCCTCTATCAAAGCGCTTGTTCAACAAAGATGACAATTTTAGAAAACGTACTTTCGTTGATCTGTGGTAAAGCCTCAAAATGTTTGGAGTTCCTAACTACTTTTACTTTGTCTGCTGCAAGCCAATAAGAACAGTTTATTAACCATTTAAGACTGTTTTGGTTTATCCCCAGTTAAGGTCCATAGGAACTTGTTCTGCATGCTTTTTCTCCTCCTGAAGTAGGGTCGTTCACAAGCAAAGTTCTACAGTTAATCCTTACACTTACATCAACTCTGATCTCAGCTGCTTCAAAATTTAAGAAAAACCAACCTCTAAAAAAATTTGTGATTGTACAGTACCACTTTTTTCAATATTTGCATTCCTGGACATTAAAATTGGAGATCAATTATGGAAGTTGTTCCTTAGAATAATTGTAAGTAATAAAAGCAAGAGAATGCACCGAAGATTTTGCTCTTACCGACTGATGTAAAACTATCAATAATTTCCAAAAAAATTGAATTTTTTTCACCAAGGATCATACTTTCACTGATGAAAAGAAAACTTGACTTGTTTTATGGCAGCAATGCCTGTGAGTAAGTCTGTTATAAGACAGATGACAGATATCATATAAGATGACATTTTTTGTGTGGTAGTTGTATGAGAATAACCTATTTACTTTCTAGTGGGCAATAGCCACAAGATACATAGAAAGGGTACTCTCTGAGCTCTTGTTAGCAATGTTGATGGGAACAAGCCCCACAGCCACTTGATTCCATCCTAAATGAAAGGAGTTAGCAGACACCAAAGTAAATAGTAAGAAAAGTAATTGGTAGCTTTAATGTGCACGTTTGTGAAAATTGTAAGTATAATGTATAGTCCATGAGCCAAGGGGCCTAAAAGTTATGCCTCCATGGGACATAGTCAATTTAGTATCAAATTAAAGCTTATGACCTATATTTTTAGAATCTACTTGTTTTCAAACCGGTAACGTGTGCTGTAATGAGATATTGGGCTGTTTCCATGGGGGGTGGGTGAGGAGAATTTGCTTACTATAGTCGTGGTGAGAAGAAAAATGGTCCATACCTCTAACAAACATCAACCAAATGGGCTCAAATTTGCAAGATATAGTTGTTGTATCATAAGCTATCCAAATGTGTTATCGGACTTTTTTGGTTTCCATGGCAACAGACACCAGCCAAATACTGCTTGGTTATGAAAATATGTGGTTTTTAGGATAAAAAATGAAATTTTATATATTTAACTTGAGAAAACGCCCATAAAAGTATTCTACAGTAATAGCGTTTCTCTGAGACACCTTAATTCTATTGAAGATGTCCCAAAGATGCATCAATGTCTGGAAAATGGCTATTGCAGGAAAGCAAGGATGAGTGGCATTCCTCTGGAGTTGGGGCCACAACTGGTAAAAGCCGAGCAAAAACAAAAAAGAAAACCAATCATCTCTTTATTGAGCAATGCATCCCACTTTATTGAGCAATGGAAAGTATATCATTATACATTTCGATAAAGCAATGTCTACTTCTAACTAATAAAGCAATGCTAGTGGCATTGCATGTTTCCATAGCAATGCTTGCAATGTTCTTCGTATCTAATCTTCATTGATGTTAGATTTCAAAAAAACTTTTCGAGAAATTTGTCACAACCATAATACGGTATAGCTTGAGGTACCTTTTACAGGTCATCTTCTTCCTCACTACTGGTGGAGTTGTCCTCATCATCGCCGAATTGAGTGTTGTCACAGTTGACACATTCTTCTCCACAAGAACATACATCTGTGCAATGGAGTTCGTTCTTGACGCAAGAGCACCTACGGATTTCACACTTTCCTCTGCAGCCACAGCACACTAGCTCATTACAGATTCCGGGGCCGGCGCGAGGTCGGTCCAGTCAATCTCCAGCGCCTATCCTCTAACTCGCCATCCTTGTCCATCTGGTCCTTGCTTTAGAATTCTTGCATCCAGTGCATGTTTCCAAACATAAGCTTGGTAGTTTGCGCGTTGTTGATGCTTCTGTAGGGCAGCATGGGTAGGAGGAAGCTGGTACAACTGTAGATTCTGGTTTTTGCAGAATAACTTGTATCTCATATTGTTGACCTTACAACAGTTAATGTCATTGTAAAGTGAACAAACGAACTTCTCCATTTTTCTAAGATCTTCTCTCATTGGTGGGATACACTCACCGATTCTATGGATACTTGCTCTGCTGTCTTCGTCAGCTTTCACGATATCAAGAGCCTGATGCCCGACACACCTCGACACCTAGCTGCTCACAGACCTGGGTGACATTAATGACATGAGCTCGACTTTTTGTGCCACTGAGAAGAAAGATGTCAGCACTTATGTACTCTCGAAAGTAGCACGCCAATACTTCTACATCAGTGCCCGATGACTTGATTAAGATCTGTTGATGGGCTGCATCAGAGGCATGCAAGGCATGCAGAAACATTCGGGTATCTGCCTCTTCTTGGTTGCTGCAGAGTTCAAGCACAATACTGGAGGAAATGCTACCTTGAGCGTCAACGCTTATCTTGGAGCAACTCTCCCCATGAGTGAGAAACAGCGTTCTTTCTCCGATCTTCTTGGCAAAGCACTGGTGGGTCCCCCACACATCTGCAAGGAATTCCATAAGGTTGTTTTGTTCAAACCATTAGCAAGGAACTTTTTCCACTGTCGCAGACAGAGCTGTTGTGGACTTCTAATCTGGACAGCTAACTGTCCTGATCTCCCCCGCTTCTCACGCTCAATATTTTTTATTGAGACGCTTGGGTACTGGTCTGCTACAAAGTCTATCCTCTTTGCTTCTCCTGCTTGCTTGATTACTGCACTGAGGATAACAATGATCAATGAAACGATCTGGTATTCTACGTAGGGCTTGCAGTTGTGCCATGGCATCTACGATGACAGCAGAAGCATTTGTTAGATTTGGAAGGATCTCTACACCATCCTCCAGAAGCTTCACTAGAACAGACTTGTTTGTCTTAGCCAGTGAGCCATCGTAGGTTGCCAGAGACCAGGGCACAGGTCCTAGTTCGTGAGTGAGGAGATCTCTTAGGTCGATCTGTTGACTCTGTCTGATGACTAGGAGCCTAGCAAAAAGATTTCTATCAGCTTGGAGCACAAAACTCTTCCCCCCTTGATTAACCGTTTTCTTAACCTCTCCGAATTTCCCTAACTTCAGCCTTAGTAGTGTCTCAAAGAACCCTACTGCACTGTTGGTCAGCCGGTTTTGTACAAATGACACTAATACAGACTTTCCTTTCTCTTCTGCTTTTAGCAGGTCTTCCTTCAAAGCACTACTTGTGATGGAACCTGAGCTCAGACTTACGAGGTTGTCTGCCATCTCAAATGGATTCCTCCGTTGACTGATCACCTCCATGACCTTCTGCACGTCTTCTTCATCCCTTCTCTTGCAAGCTGAGCCCGACTCCTTATGACCCTTTATTTTGTCCTGAGGATGCGAAGAAGCCATCGATCAACAAAGCTGGCTCTTGCATGCGCAGTTAACATCCACCGCTGCACAGCACCCTTCTTAAGGCTAAACCCTATTATGCCACCCTTAGTTCTTGTGTTGCTCGTGTAAGCTTCGGGGTGCGTATCTGGAAGTTCTAACATGTGAACTAAGTACACTGGTAAAAACCGTGCGTAATTGGTGTGGTCATATGCAAAAAACCACGGAAGCACAGCTTTAATGCACTCCAAGTGAAGCTCCCAATTCCCCTCTCTCGTGACCCTGATAAGACTCAGCAGAGTAGCTACCATCTCCAAGTAGGAGTTCCAGAACATCTTCAGGGGACCGTCGTTCTCGTCTTTGCAGTACTGCTCGTAAAGATTAGCTAACTCTTCAAATTCTGGCAAGGACAGGATGACATTAAAATTTTCTGCATTTCATTCCTCTCTGACAAGCTGCAATGCACAAGCCATCCCTTGAACTGCTGCCACTGCAGACGATGCAGAGCCTCAAAAACAATCTGAAAAGAAAAACCGCTATTTTTACATATACATGCCTTTATGTGCGCGCATCCTGTGTTACAACTGCATATCTCTTGGTTTTGTCCGTAAATAAAATAACAAATATATTTTACCTTGTGCGTGCAAATAGCGCGATTGTAATGCTTTCCTTGGAGCACACCTGAGACAGAACCAGTGGCAACCATTCCACTTTCAATCAGAACGTCTTCGAGTCTGGCACCGGAGAACCTCTTGCCAATTGCAGCAAGGAAAGCGCAAACTGTATGAAATGTTCCCATCCTAAGAACCACACGCTGAAATTCCTGGGGATTTTGCCATACTATTTCTAAGGCCTTGGCATATATTGCTTGATCAAACACTACGATCACGTCTCTCTGTCCGAGTTGATCTGCCATCTGAAGAGACCTCTGTAATATTGTATAGACTGTCGGCAACTCTGTGGGGCTTGCTTCGATCACTGGACAATACCCAACGCAGCTCTCACGAAGACCCCTCCCTTCTATTATCTTAATATTGAACGCCGTCCAAGCAGGTATGACTTGTGGATGCTCTGCAGACAGTGCAAATAATGAATCTTCAAGTGGCTGTTGACACAGTATCCATCCAAAGTCGATTAGGCGAGCTCTCTGTGTGGTTTCTGGTATAGTCTGTATCACTTGGTTGATGTTGATCCGCACAGCAGCAGGTCCCTGTTGGTGACCGGAATGATAAGGAATAACATTGGTGGCAATTTGTGTGACTGTGCGCTTCTTAGGATGCGCTTCTTCAACTTGAATGTCTGGTGGTGGAGCACAGGTAAGCGGTATTCGTTGGACAACAATACCATTAGTGCAGTGTGTTGTTCCCTTGCCTATCAGGAAACAGATACGAAAGTCTTACATTAAGAACAAAATAGTTCCTGTTTTATAAAATATAAATAGACGATTGTATGTGCGCTACAAATCAATAGTTAACTTTGAAGTACAAACAGATGAACTGTAAAGATGAAGAGATAAGGTAAAGAGATCAAATTAATGCTGATGCAAAAATGATAATTTGTCCTTCTCTTTAGATACCTGATGAAGTCTCCTCCTGAAGGTCATTGTTATCCCAACAGAAAACGGCAGAAACACTGGGACTGCACACGGTCGGCAACAATACACCATTGTGGAGATTTGTTATTTGCTGCTCAACAATTGCTGTCTCAAGCTCTTCGATCTGAGAATATGAAAGACCATGACCAAATCTGTTCAAGAGAGTTACCAGTTAGGCATTCCCTGTGAGGCTTTTGACTGTCATGGGTAATAGCAAATGCTTGGGAGTCTTTGTGCAACCCCGGGAAACACAGTGAATTAGATCCTGTCCTAGTGAAAGAATCCAGCGATGAACATGATAGGGTAGATTTGTAACCCATTCAGTTCTAAATTTGGTATCTGAGGTAAAAATTTAAGCCAGCATATTGTACAACATATCAGACACTAAAGCAGCATCAGATTGTAGCTTGTCAGCCTTTGGTGGCCATGAAAGAACTGGCTTCACGTCCAGAAGAAGGTTTCGCAGTTCTTTTGAAGCATGATAAACCTGATGTGCAACGTCCTTCCTGGCTCTTGGGTCTTGTTCATCAATCTCCTCTGCTCCAGACTCTAACCCACCATCTGTCATATCTGATTGCGAAACCAAAGACTCTACAATTTCTCCCTTCTCGACACTGGCGCTATAGACAAGCTCCGCTGGCTAGGATCAGAAGGCTTACGAAAGTCTAACTGTTTTCCAAATGCAAAAGCCTTCCTCGTTTAGGTGTGAAATAATGTGAAGTCATTAATAATAGTGAAGTCATTATTAATAATAATAATGACTTCACTCTGAAGATAATGACACAATTTGCCAAATGCTTTGCTGTAGCCTCGAGATTCTTTATCTTCAGTGGCACAGTTTTGAGCTTCGAGCTTTGTTAGTGTCTCAAGGCGAACATAATTCTTGTAGCACGATCTGTGGTATTTAATCTCGCGAGAAATGCAATCCTGTCCTTTTATCTGCAGTAGTACACGATTGTCGCCCCTTATCTCAGCTGCTCTGAGGAGGGATACACTGCCATACTCGCTGATATTCTGGGCTAGAGATTCCCTTGACCTCGCTCCCTTTCCACGTTTACATTTCTCCACTTGGCAAATGATGCCTGTATCAATATCAAATCTCTGAACATGAGATCTAAGGAAGCGTTTTGCTGGTGGCTCTTTACTTGGTTCGTCTACAGTGATTTCTTGATCAGCAGATGCAGGCGCGGCGTTGTTAGCAGTCCCTTTGATCCTAGATATGTTGCCTACATTAGTATAACTCTGGTAACATTGCCTGTGGTACCCTCCTTTGGGTCCCCCTCTCCAGTGGTTCATCATTGTAAGCCAGATGTGGTCATTTCGTCTCAAAGAGCATTTCTCAAACTTCTCCCAGCTTTTCTCCGTGAACAAGGTTAATTTCCCGCTACTTTCTGCCACATGACAAAGGCACTTTTTCCAGTTGGGCTGCAAGTTCAAACTGGCTGAACGTTTCCTACAAGTTGGCTTGATCTCTGTCATCTCTTACTTGTTAGGCAGTAAGAATTATCGTCATTATCGGCTCAGAACTTACAGATCTTTTTGAAGAGCATTCTTATGAAGACAAAGTTAACTTCTTGTGTTAGGTTTTGAATAACGAGGAACTGACATTTGGAATGAAAACAAAACGTTTGACAATCGTAACGTAATTAGTTTCCCACAAAAAATGCAATTAAAGAAGCAAATCCGTTTCAGCTGATTTGATACTGACAGATCGTCAAGTGAAGTAAAGCCTGTTAAACTGCTTCCTCTAAGACCACTTTTGGAATAAAAGACTTTCAACTTAAATTCATTATTTTACGTGGTTTGTGGTAAACATTTGCATTCCAAAAAAGGTTTAAAACGTCGTTTTGTAAGCTATATGTTGAGTTTTGTAGTCCAAGATGGCCGATTCTTCTAAATGCTAAGCATCATGGGATTAGCAATCGCAATCGTAAGACCTTGATGCATCTTTGGGACATCTTGAATAAGTTAAATATGCTTTTTCAAGAAATCGAACTTGAGTTAAATATATAGAATATCATTTTGTATTCGAAAAACCACATTTTCATAACCAGGCAATATTTGACTGATGCCTGTTGCCATGGAAACCACAGCATCGATAACACATTTGGGTAGCTTATGATACAACAACTATATCTTGTAAATTTGAACCAATTTGGTTGATGTTTGTTAGAAGTATGGACCATTTTTCTTCTCACCACGACTATAGTATGCAAATTCTCCCCTAACCCCACCCCCCCGTGGAAACACCCCAATATCTCATTATAGCACATGTTAACGGTTTGAAAACAAGTAGATTTTATAAATATAGGTGATAAGCTTTAATTTGACACCAAATTCACTATGTCTCCTGGGGGGTGCTACGAAAATCAATTTATGGACCTGTTTTGAGCTCATGAACTAGTAAAGTATTTACTGGAGGAATATTCACCTCCGAGAGGATGTCTATCCAGTTTTATGTTAAAATCCAGGGTATTAGTATCTAGTGAGGAAGGCGTTGTTTTCCTATTTCCAAACTAGTACTGACACAAGGTCCACACCATAGGAATGGAAATCTGCAGACATCTTTTGGATTGACAATGTTTTGAGAAGAACCATAAAAAAGTAGCTTTTTTGCCACACTAGTACATTACAAGCAAACAAAATTTTGTATACATGGACATACTTTAAAATCAGCATAGTTACATAATAAATTAAATAAGAGCCCCTTTTGACCACACATGTTCGCTTATGATGGCAGGATGCTGGCTTTGTTCTTTTTTCATGTTTATGGCTGGGAAACGTTTTCTGACAAGATGGTGTTCACAATTAAAGTGATGTGAATAACTTAAATGTGGTCACTCTTTTAGGCTCCTTGCTGTGACCCCTGAACGCTCATAGCTTCTTTCCCATGAGTTCTACACCTGAACTCAAGTTGCTGGGATTATCAAATTAGATAAATATTGAAGCTTTATCCTCAACGCTGCTGTTGATGGTAGTGATGCTCTAGGGGCTTCTGGTGTTGCTGAACTGCTGTTGTTTCTGCTGTCGCTGTAGCACTCATTCAAAGACGAAGATGGAGATGAGAGTGCTAAAGGTTTGTGAGACAGAAATGAACTTTGATATTCATTTTCTTCTAGTTCCTGAATCTTGTTGTGAAGCTTGGTTACTTTTGAATGACGTTTTTGCAATTCCCCATGATCATTTGATGGGAGGCATCTGGATCCAAACTAAAACAGAGAAACCAACCCCTTGTTGATCCCTGAATCCAAATGACATCTTATGAAATCTTGATAGGTGTAGGCAGAGTGGGAATTTTGGTCATTAAGGAAAAAGGGTTTTGCAGGTTGATGGTAGTTCACAGCAATAAATGCTTCTTTCACTGAAGTGCTAAATGACCAGGTAAGTGACAGTAATTGAGGTAAAACCCTACAAATTAAATGGAAGAGACTGCAAACCATTATGCCTGCCTTCGGACATAACAGCATGGTGGAATCAGAAGGAACTAATGAAATTCTGCCATGTGCTTATTTATGAGATGAGAATAGTAATAAAATTTGAATTACTACACTTCACTAAGCATTTAAGTCAATTCTAGTCAGAGTTTTCTCTGTGAACTGTCATGTTTCACCATGATGAATGGTAAGAAGCAGCTTTCTCACTCTAGAAGTTTCAATTGTTGACTTGCAAAGGTGATAGACGTCCCTATGCACTTGGATGTCATGTCAGAGTTGTCTTGCTAACCAGTCTACTTCTATTCTTTGAGAGAGAGTATTTGAGAAGTGGTTGCTGTATACTTTCTGCATTTGGTACCAGGTATATTTGTGGAGTTTGACAGAGGTAGGTCACTCCATGGGAAATTTCCATCAGGAATCCTGTGATTGCACCTGCTCTCATGACTGTCTGTTTACTCTGCAAATATTCACAGATTTTCAACTGGAATACCCAAAGCTTTCCTTGTCCTGTTGGTATCACTGATGTTGTATTTTACCTCACATGTCAAAGTTACAGTTATGAATCATGAATCTCAAACATTGTGAATCTGTTTTAGAATCAAGATGATTAAAACCTAAATTAAATTTGTTCGATCAATATTTTACAAATTCATATGATAAGAAATGCCTTCTTTGGTATTAAAAAGTAAGAAAATAAAATAGAAACTTGTTCTATCAAATGGTCCAAAAACTTGTTAGCATCAAAAGAACATGTCACAATGATAAACATTTTTAAGATGTCATAAAATGTTCCGAATGTGTTTGTTAGAATTGTTTATCACTAGGTGTAGGAAGTTGTTAAAAATTCCAGGGAGAAAGAGGGCAAGGCTAAAAGCCAAAATTTTTAAACTGAGAGAAGTATGGACTTAAAACTGTATTTTTCAGAGTATGCGAGGTTGAAACCAATAAACCTACTGTGAGTATTATAATATCCTATCTGAATTCTCAAACTCGTTAATAATTCACAAGATCAACACCCAATGAAAGATGTCCAATTTGGTCAGGTGCATGAGTTTTGATACCCAATGAAACACCAGATGAAAACAGAACATGATCTAATATCAAAAGCAAATGAATTCATGGTCAACATCTTTAACTTAACAGTTCATAGAAGTTTGCAGTTCATAGTCTTTCAGGTATTTAGGTTGCTTAACCACCTGACCTAACCAGGTACGAATTTCTGCTGGTGGACCATGATCTGTACTTGCTCCTGGTCTACAAGGTATTCTTTGGATGCCAGTTGGAGTGGGAAGAGTGGCTCTCTGAAGTTGTGCTATCTGTTGCGTCAGTCCCTTTGTTCATTGCTTGTGAAACTCATGAGAAGATGATGTTGATTTCTTTGGTAGAATTTACCATTAGGTGTCTGAACAAGGTACGACCTTGGTGTGTGATGCTTGTTTACAACTGTAGCTTGGATCCATTCATTCTCATGATGCATTGACACCTTCTCACATGCAGTTAAAGGGGGTAACTCTTTCCCACTGTGTTGGTCATAATAGGACTTCTCTCACTCCTTTCTCTTTTGAAAGTGCTGCTGAATTTCTTGAGATCGTTGGGGTTAAAGCAAATCAACCTTTGTTGGTAGGGAACTTTTTAATCTTCAACCCATGAACAGCTGAGCAGGTGAAAGGTTCATACCATCCAACAGAGTGTTTCTATAGTTCAGCAATCCTTTGTAAGGTGATCCCAGTGCCATGGAACATTCTTCTCTAATAATTCTCTTAATGGTGCACTTTCAGTGGCCATGTTTGGCATGAACTTTCCCAGATACTGGATAAATCCGAGGAATTTTTTCAGTTCCTTAGCATTCTTGGGGGGTTTAATTTCTTTTGCAGCCCTTATCTTTCCTGGATCTGGTTTTAAACCATCTTTACTAAGGACATGGCCAACATAGGGAACTTCTTCTTGCTTAATTTTGCATTTCTTTGCATTGAACTTGAGATTGACTTCTCTTGCTCTTGTTAACACTTCTTTTAGTCTTGCATCATGTTCTTCATCATCTTTACCCCATATTAGGTCGTCAGCAATCACTTTTACACCTTCCATATCTGCAAACAGCTCTGACATGTGATTCTGAAACACTTCAGTGGCTGATTTTATTCCAAAAGGTAACCTTGTGAACCGGTATCTTCCAAATGGTGTATTAAATGGTGTATTAAATGTGCAAAGCTTTGGGCTAGCTTCATCTAATTTCACTTGCCAATATCCTTAGGTGGCATCAAGGAAAACACTTTTGCTTGAGGCATATCAGCAACAACCTCTTGTATAGTAGTCATTAGAAAGTGTTCTCTCCTGATTGCTTCATTTAAATCTTGCGGGTGAATGCATATGTGAAGCTTGTTGGGTTTTACGACTGCTACAATGCTATTTACCCCATCAGTAGGCTCTTTCTACTTAACTACTACTTCTGCCTTCTCTATCTGATCAAGCTCTTCTTTGATTTTCTCTTTGAGGGAAACAGGCACTTTTCATGGTGGATGTACCACAGGGGAAATGTTTGAATCAACTTTGATTGTGTGTTCACCTGGAAGGCAACCCAGGCCTTGAAATAGATCTGAGTACTGCTCATACATATTTTGAGCCATTCCCTCAGGACTCGTCGAGAGACTCTGTTGCTGAAGTAGTTGCACTTGGGCAAGAAGACCAAGGTCTTTGCAAGTTTGGGCACGAAGTACCTTAGGAGCTTCCATTTCAACTACATGGAAATTTACTTGAAAAGTGTTGCCTTTGCATTCACAAGGTAATGTCAATACTCCTTTGGTAGGAATTTGATGGCCTGAATAGGATTTCAGTTTGACTTGAGTCTTCTTGCAGGGGTAGCGAGAAGCAGAATCTTGCAGAACTCTAGTAGAGATGACATTGACTTTAGCACCAGTATCTAGTTGGACCTTTACAACTTTGTCTTCTATCTTAAGGTTTGCACAACATTCACTTGTGTCTACAGAATTAACTGAGTCATCTACACAGTTCACTCCTTGCTTATCTGGGTTTTTCGACTGGCAACAACTGGCAAAATGGTTCAACTTGTGACATTTTGAGCACTTCTTTGAACACTTCTTGTTGGTCCTCAATCCAATACAACTTATTGGAAGTTAAACATACAGAAAAGTAAACGATATTTAGTAAAAAAAAACACTGGTGAACATTGGTGAACATCAAACAGAAGCTTAAACATTGGTGAACATTGGTAAACATCACCAATGACTATAACAGCTTAAGACGCGAACGAGTTATTGTGCGACAACAACACCGTAAGAACTCATCATGTCAATCGCTCAGATTTTTTAAAGAAAACTTGGCTTTCTAGACAAGATCTTTAGAAAAAAGCAATTCTTTTTATTCGCAGCAAAGTTTATAAGGATCTCAAGGCAAATAAAGGAAAGTAAACATCGGCAATGACTATATTCGCTTCAGACACAAACGAGTTATTGTGTGACAACAACACCGTTTGTGCATTGACTTTTTACCAAGCGACTTGACTTAAATAAATAAGACTGATTGACATGAGATCCTTATAAACTTTGTTGCAAATAAAAAGAATTACTTTTTACTAAAGATCTTATCTAGAAAGCCAAGTTTTCTTAAAAAATCTGACCAATTTTTATGATGAGTCTTTACAGTGTTGTTGTCACGCAATAACTCGTTTGTGTCTGAAGCTTCTGTTTGACGTTCACCAATGTTCACCAGTGGTTTTTTTACTACATATCGTTTACTTTTCTGTATGTTTAACTTCTAATAAGTTGTATTGGATTGAGGACCAACTGGCCAACATCTTTACTCGATTTTATATGTCGGCAAGTTGACTGGATACCGGCATTACCCGGGTGAAACCAACTCTCTGAGGAAGTCGGGAGGGGCGTTTGAATAGGAGAGCTATAACTACACTTGGAGGGGTAAATGGGTTATTCTGGGTCTTTGGAGCAAAATGTGAACAAAGTGACCGGTAATTTGCATTCTGAAGTCAGTGAATTAAATATTGACTTCGACACCTCTCACCGAGCTATCAACTGCATTATTGTTGTACATAGTCCATTGTTGCCAACACAAAAGGACCATTCACCAATGCAAACTCTTTGCCATGCTAATGTGCAAGCTGCGAAGTCCAAAACTGCTTGTTTACAGGAATACCTCAGCTCCACTTATATGGATATATTTGCACCCACTGAAACCTGGTTAATGGAGAAGGATACTGCAGCAAAACTTGAGATTTATTCCCTGGAATCTCATTCATTCATCCAGCAAGATCGGAATGGGAGGCATGGTGGTGGAACTGGACTATGAAAAAGATTGCTGCAGGGGAGAAATTGTCTTTTGAGTTTTCAGAGTGGCGAGTTAGTCTTAACTCACCAAGGGTTAAGCTAGTTGTTGTTTATTGCCCACCATATTTTGAGGCACACCCCATCACGCCTCGTGTGTTTTATGAAGTACTTATCTCGAGACAATTATTATATCCCTGGATTCTCTTACTCTAACTGGAGACTATAATTTCCATGTGGATGTCGAAGACGACCCAGATGCCAGAGCATTTCTGGATCTACTAACATCAATGGGACTGAAGCAGGATGTGAATGTACCAACTCATGTGAGCAGCCATATGCTTGATTTGATGATAACACGTGAGCATGATCTAGTCATCTTTTGTGTTCCTGTGGCTGACCGACCACACATGGACCACACATCTGTTTTGTGTTCTCCTAACATCAAAAAGCCTGATTGTGCTACAAAGATGATTCGTTATCGTCAACTCAGGGCAATTGATTTTGATACTTTATGCCAGGATGTGGAAAAATAAGAACTTTGCACAAGGTGACAGTGTGACAATACAGTGACCTTAATGAGCTAACGTCCAGTTGCAATTCGACACTAACATCTCTTCTGAACATGCATGTGCCAATGAAGGAGAAAGTGGTTGTCTGTAGGCAGCGCTTGCCATGGTTTAACAGTGAGATTAAGTGTGCTATAAGGACAAGGCGGAAGGTGGAAAGGAAATGGTGAAGGACAAAATCCCACCAGGACTTTTGCGCTTTCAAAAGTGTACAAAATCGCGCAACGCTTGTAATGAATGGCGCGCGCTATGAGTATTATACTAATATCATAGCTGAGAACAGTTCAAATCAACAGAAGTTGTTTTGCACCACCAAGTTGCTGCTGTGTGAACCGTATCAGGTGTTGTTTCCAAAGGATGTAGCTCCAGATGATCTCGCCAATGATTTTGGAAATTTCTTTATGCAAAAGATTGATAAGATAAATCAGTTGATTGATATGCAGAGCTCTTTGGAGATGTCATAAGCCAGAGAAAAGAGAACTGTCAGAGAAGGCAGCAGCTAATCAGCTCAGTGACCACATGACAACTAATGATTTGCATATGCCACTCCAGTCCGTGTATAAGCAAAACCATAGCACCTTATCGGAGACAACTTTGCCTTGAATGTTTGTAATGAATCCCATGCCCTTTTAGTTTATGCCTCTAAACTTTTGAAACATTTGAACTGCTGCAGAGTGTAGAAGCTTGTCTCCAAAATAACAATAACGCTTGACATAGTGCTATTTAATCCAAAATACTGACACACCTGTGTGATTTGACATATGATAATGAGCTTCTTGTACACAAAGATGACAAATAGTAGATGTGAACTCCAGATGTGATGTCACATGCAAACCAAGAATTTACTCCAACAGGTGATTTGACATAACTGAATCCCTTCATACCCAGTCTGAAATACAGTGTAGAATTATCTTTATTGATAGATTAAATGAGACACAAGTACGATTTAAACAATTCAAGAGTACATCGTCCATCTTGTTTTCTACTCCATAGCAAATGTACTTGACTGTTTTTGAATGTGCTTGGGATCTGTTATCCCTCCATGAAGTGTCTTGCACATCTTTGTTTTAAACTTGATTTAATTCAAACCAAGCTCAAAATTTGTCCAATTTAAATTCCAATGCCCCCCTCCCCTTAAACCAAAAATCGTTCCATGTAAACATAAATACTATTATGAGGGAGTTAGCTGTGCTTTGCCCGAACAATCCATTCCTCCAAAACAACTCTTCATCCTCATCAGCTACTGCTTCTTTGTTCTCTCTCTTTACCTGAGGTGCCACACCAGCACGTGTGTAGTTTTTTTTAAAAGTGAACTAATGAGCAGCACTGTGTAAACACTAGTTGTAAAACTTGATTCTCTGAACATTTCGGCAATGGGTGACAAAATGAAAGAGTGATTTTATTAATTTTGATGCCAGAATGCAGTTGAGTTGCAAGATTATTACAGCAGTAACACAACAAAGCCCGCAGTTGTTCATATGAAGTAGAATTTCATTTAATAAGTCTAGCGTACTGCATGTATACCATCTGCTTCAGACAATACTTGGCCAGCTGCAGGAATTGTAGTTTGTAGTTTGTTTATTAATACCAATTGCAGCCACGAGGCTGGATTACAGGTGCAGCGCAACACCCTAATTAACAATACTATGTGCATAACGAAACGTTCCCAATTTCTTTAAACCTATTAGTATTAAAAATAACCTTGTGTTGAAGCTGGTGCCTTAGATTGTATTTTTATTCATTATTAACCAACAACCCCTCACATATGGGAAGCAGTGGGTTGCCAGCTTTAACGCTTTTCATGAAATTGACGCACGACTCAGCCCTACGAAATTCCAACGGCGCAAGGCCGGACTGACACAGCGCTTCCTGGTATGATACTCCAGGCAAAATAATTGACCATGTATGCTTTTGCATTCTTTCTAGAGCGCAGCATAGAACTGCGGGCAGATCTGAAAATACAGGCGACGCGTATTCTACAACAGAACGGATGACTGTGCAATATATGTTTACCATGTCTGGCACACTAACACCTGATCGCCAAAGAGCCCTTAGTATATATAACCTTTTGTTGGCTTTCTTTAGGATGTAGTCGACGCGAGTGAACCATGTCAAGTCGCGCGAGATATACACTCGAAGCAACTTGAAGGATGCAATGCGCTCCACGATTGCATTCCCGACAACAATGGGACGCAGCACACGACTATTATACTGCAGAAAGTCAACACTCATTTCTTTACATTTGCTTGGATTAAGGGTCATATTGTTAGTGACAGCGTACGGATTTATGTCTTGAACAATAAAATTAAGAACCAATGGTGAGTTCCTAGGAACTATTTCTACAACTGACAGGTCATCAACAAACTTAGCTCGAGGTGACCATGACGATACTAGGTCATTAACCATTACTGCAAAAAGTAATGGGCCAATCGTCGTCCCTTGGGGAATTCCTCCATTCAAAACCACAGGAGACAAGGTAGCAGGCAAGATAGTAACAAACTGAGACCTACCCTGGAGGAAACATGCAACCCACCGTAACAAACAATTATGGAGATCAAACTGAGCGAGTTTACGTAGTAAGATCTGGTGGTCTATGATGTCGAAGCCTTTCCGAAAATCTGCAAAGAACAACCTTGCTAAGCAACCACCCTTATCAAGGGACTCGAGAATTTTGTGCAAAATGTATGCTAATGCGTGAGATGTCGATTTTCCAGCTACAGAAAACTGCTTAGGATCAAGATTATTAATTATAGGGCGAGAAATTCTAGAAAGGGTGAAACCCTCCATAACTTTAGCTAACTGACAAGTTAATAACACAGGTCTTATATCATTTTCGATTGACATTGGGGGCATCTGCTTAGGTAAGGGTCTGACATCTGCGCACTTGAATAACTCCGGTAAATAACCCTCCATAAAGGACGAATTATACAGATAGGCGACAACAGGAGCAAGCTCGAAGTCAAACCAATTAAGTACAATGTTCGGTATACCGTCAGGACCCGGGGATTTCTTGATCTTATCCCCACGAAGTGCAATACCAGCTTCCCAAGGAGTTACAAAGAACTCACTTGGAATGTTTCTATGATCAACCTCGATATCCATGACATCAGCAGGCGTGAGTGGCACAAAACCAGATGTGAGCTCAGCGAAAAACTTGTTGATCTTTCCGCACAGAGACTCAGTGGTTGAACAATCTAACAATTGGTGAAACCCAGGGTTCGACATTAACTTTTGAGGTAACTTGCCCCATTGGGCAACTGCCATTTAATTTTTAGTTGCCCCCCAAAAACTGTACTTGCCCTGTTCTAAAAGGTAGTTGCCCACTGACATTAAAATAAAAATTGCTTACAGTAGTGAGTATGGTGTGTTTTATTGTCTCTGAAAATTTGGGCGTCGTTGTCGCTCTCCTTTGTCCCACCAGTGTTGCAAGGCGCGAGCAGCATTGTATGATTCCGAATCTGGGCCATCAATAGAGATTCTCATTAAGTTATCAAGGGTTTCTGTTTCCAGGCGTGATCTCCAATCTGATTTGATACGTTTCAAGGTGCTAAAACCACGCTCACAACATGCCGTGGCCAATGGTAACACAAGCATTATCTCCACTAGCATGAGGATGTTAGGGAATCTTTCTGAATATTCTGCAAAGATTCTCTGCCACATGGGAAGCATCCTCAATTGGCTATGATTTCTCTTAATACAAACTTTGAGTTCTTGCCATTCTTGATCCACCAATTCCAAATCAAAATCATTTCTTTCAAGAAGTAGCTTGAAATGATCAACAAGAGTGTTCAGTTCTTGTTCCCCATACAGTGTCAGTTCATCATCACGATCAGGCCACAGGCTATTGTTGAACATGTCAAAAGCAGCAATAACATCATTGGTATTCACATTAGCAAACCTGGTGTTTACATAGGCAACCATGGACCCAATTACTCTTTCTTTAAGCCTAGTGAAGGCAGCAATATCTCCATTTTGTCTGTTGAGTTCAACACCTTTGAAATGGTTACCATGATCTCCCACAGCTTCCAGAAACTGTGAAAGCTTTGCACCAGGTCTTACCACCAAGGCCTGCATAGACAAGCGAGTGCGTTCAATGGAATCTTTCACCTCCGCTAAAGTGACTGCGTCTTTCTGCATTACCAGGCTTAAATGACTGACAACATCAAGTGCATCAAGCATAAAGTGCATGAAAAGTACCTGTTTGAAGTCAGACATCTGTGTGGTGATTTTTCGGGCTCGTCCTTGCATCACAGCACTGGCACCATTCCCTTGAGCAGCTGTGTTCTGAAAATGTGTGTAAATGATTGCAAAGTTGTGAAGGAATACCTTCAGTCCCCGGTGAAGGTGTGGGGTCCATCTTGTACCAAGTAAACTTACAGGCTTCAGTACACTAAGTTCCAGAACTTGGGCTAGCTCATTTAGTTCTCGTAAAGCCTTTGGAGAATAGTGATAATGTTTATAAATCCCTTGAAGAAGATCCTTCAGTTCTGTTAAAATGCTTTCATCCTTAAATGCATCAAGTATTGCAAGTTCCAATTTGTGCGCCACACAGTGCATTTCAATGAGGTGTGGGACATCATCTTTGATTTTCTTGAGTACTCCATTCTGTCTACCCATCATTACAGAAGCACCATCAGCACCAAATCCAACTAGTCCATCTTTCCAATTAATTACATTGGCATAATTAAATCCATTGTCAATTGCTTGCAAAATCCCATCAGCATTTGCATGTTTAACTGACTGCACAGTTAAAAATCTATTCACAGGTAACCCATTGTTAAGATACCTGACAAACAAAAGTTCTTGTTCTATAATACCAGAGTCTGTGGAACCATCTGCCATTGCTGAAAAGAAGCGAGGGCTTGCATTGTTTAGTTTTTCACTTAAGTCAGCTTTTAAAATTTCTGCAGATGATTCAATGAAGTTTTTACATGCATGATCATTGAAATAGGTGTTACCAAGCTCTACATCATTCTTTATTTGAAGCTCACACAAGCTCTTAAAACTGCTGAAGGGCATCTCTTCTTTTGCCACAAAGTATGCTGTGTTAAACAATTTCATCAACTTTCCTTGAACAGCACTTTCCATATTTCTCAAACCTTGTTCAATTGGGTTTTGTGGGTTACGTTTTGAGCGGTAAACATCAGCGCATCGCAAGTGTTGCTTGCTTTTGTTATGGGCACGAATGACACCAATTCGGAAATTATCTGAACCCTTGTAGAATGAGCTATTCTTGTCTGCATGTTCATTTACTTCCAAACAGTATTTAGAGTACATTTTACCTCCAGCAAACTGGATCCAAGGAAAATCCTTTTCCCATTTTGGAAGGAACTTTCGTACTCTCGAAGTGCTGCCGTACTTTTTAGAAGCTGTTAAGTTGCTACAAACTTTTTTGGCAGGCGGCTGGAGATTATCGGATGGTTCTTTGTCTCGTTGTGGTTCTTTGTCCGACTTAGAGCTAAAAAATCGAGTAATTTTACCCGCCATTTTGAACACATGTGCATTCAAGATCTTTCTGTGCATCCTCTCATGAAGTGTACCGCTGACATGAGTGACGCATTTGCGATCTCACTCCCTGACGAGCGTTGAAAATCAAGGTGCTTTTACTGTTTAGCCACATACAAAAAAGACAACTTTTCTTGGTTTTCTGTTTTCTTTATTATTTCTAAGTGATTTAAATTATTATTTTTATTATTACTTCCAAGTTCCAGCAGTTGCCCTGCATGGAGGAAGCCAGTTGCCCACTGGGGCAACTGGCCTGAAGATTTCAGTTGCCCAAGCCAAATTTTACATGCCCCCGGGCAATAGGACACCCGTTAGTTTCGAACCCTGAAACCATGACCTATTACTTCTAGATGACCCAGCAAGGTACTTAACGTCTTTCCACCACTTACTAGCATTAGACTCTCTCAGGTGCTTACCTTTTCCATCGTAAAAAACCCTCTTGGCATACTTGACCGATCTTTGGACCTTGTTATGTAATAACTTGAACAGAGGAGAGTCTTTTCCGTGCTTGGCCAAACATCTCTGCCTCTTAGATATTAACGCCTTAATTTGACCAGTCATCCATGGCTTATCTGAGCTATGAACACGGTGGAGTCAAACCGGTAGGAAGCGTTCGACTGCCTTGTGGAGATTTTTGTAGAAATACTTAAACTTCTCCTCACGAGTCCAATGCGTAAAGATCGTCCCAAACAAATGACATAATCCAACCACCAAAATCCCTAATACGTCTAGGTCTAGTGTTGCAACGTAACATAGTTAACTTTGACGGACGAGAAGATGGTATGACGGGAGCGACTAGAACAGAATAATGGTCACTGGCCCCGATTTTTGGTAACTGCTTTGGTGAGGAGAACACCTTAGGGGAGTTGGTCAGGCACCAATCTTGGATCTCAGTGTCTCTTGTAAATACCTTGACAATTTGAGTGAGACCGCACATACGCTTAAAAGGGGCCGTCGAGATATTAGTTGAGTTGGGATTGAAGTCACCAACTACGCAAATCAGACACTCAGGATGCTCCAACGAGTACAAGTCGACTGTTGCTTTGACATGATTATAAAGGTCGTTATTGTCCTGGGCGGTCGCGTAAGGGGGACGGTATATGACAGCCAGTAGCACTGACGAAACTGACCTGGGGAGCCGGCGGGGTCTGAGCTGTAACCATAGGCATTCCGAAACATTTCCGGGGTACACAGCAAGACCGCCACCACGAGACACTGATCGATCTTTCCGAAAGACCATGAAATCACTCATAGCAATCGCCGAGACTGGAATGTCTTTAGTAAGCCAAGACTGTTACACAAATGACGTCAGCGTTGTTTTGGCGAGCGGCACACTCGAGTTCATCGACTTTACAAGTCAAAGAACGTGTGTTAGAGATAAGAAGGGAGGGAATAGACGCTTTAGGCTGAACGCAGGGCCAAGACGAAAACGCCCGAGCATTGTTGACATCAGAATGCAAATGGGTCCCGTTCAAACAGTTCAAATTTTCCCACCGTCTTTGAGATCTTAAGTCTTGGCGTTCTTTCACTCGCTTTCCCGATCTCTTTCCACAATATCTGAAAATATCGTTATCCTTTAGGACAGCTATAAGCATCGTATCAATGATCGCGTGTCTTCGAAACCTTTTAAGCTGGTCCCTAGAGTATTGTAGTGAAACTTGAATCTGGCGAATATGTAAATTTCCGTTTGAGGCATGGTTTCTTGATAAATCGCTTGATAAATCGCTGCAACTTAGCCTCAAACAGGCTGAAGCATAAGGGCCAGGATTTTTCGGAACGTCAATAAATATTGTAATGTTCACTGGTGGGTCGTGGCCAGGGATTAGTTGCGACGTTAACCCATGCTTACTAGATTTGGATACCGGGAATCTTGATCTTGCAAAACCGACTGAAAGCAATGGACGAGTAAGTGGTATTGGCACACCAAAACCCGCAGCCATCACTGACAAGCGAGTCTCATCACCATTTCCAACACAAGGACGTAAAGTTAAGGTAAATAAGAGAATCAATTGGCTGAAGAATGCAGGAGCCAAAAGATTCGTGGTCGCCATAATCGGCGCCTGCGCAAAAGTCAGAATGGGCCCTGGTCCAGCACTGGGTGGCCGTGCTTGCCCACTTCCAATTCTATTCAACTGTTGAGAGGCCCTTCTATTAAGTGGAACATACTGGGAACTTATATTATTGTAAGAAGTTGGAGATACCATGCCACCTCCACTATACCAGTCAAACTGTGTGGGGTTACAAGTGTGATGATTTACAGCAGCACATGAGTGGTTACCAGCTAGGGCATTTGCAACAAACCTCATCCTAGTTTGAATTCCATCTCCAAGTGATGTTAAGCAATCGGTCATGTTGGAGATTAAATCCTCCATTGTCTTGGTGGATCTTTCAAAAGGTTTCAGCATTTCCTTTTTCATAATTACATCCTTTTTTTCTGGGTTCATCAGCAGCTGGTCAGGCTGAGCCGGAGACAAAGACTTTTCTATGTGCTCTCTTGTGTGATCAATAAGCTTGCTCATCCACAAAGTGGTACTCCTCTTAAGGTACCTTCTAGCATTTTTCCACCAAAGAGTTGACAATTGGTTGTACCTTGTATAGTTTGTTGTGATCCTTCTGAGTAGTTGGAAGATATTTGGTGTTGCCATTGCGATGAAAAAAAAGTGTTTTTGCCCTCTGTGCGAGACTGTGAGGAACACTTGCTTTCATCTTTATCTAGGCTGGGCAGCTTGTCTTCATTAGAATCACCTTCCCCATCATTTTTATCAAAATTGAACTCAATCACTGTGAAATTATTTCTTTCACATTAGGCCAGAGCCCCTGCTCCATTAAAGGACTTTGTTGATGTACCTGAAGGGTCAGATGTAGCAATTGTTTTATATACCGTAAAATTCCAAAAATAAGCCCTTTCAAAATTTGAAACGGAAAAATACCTCCTACAAGAAGCCCCTCCGAATATAAGCCCTTGGGGCTTGTATTTGGAAATTATCCTCAATAATACAAACCAAAGCAAACTACACGTAATCACCATTATCAGGTAGTCTTTTTTAGTCATAAAAGAATGATTCCGTGCACTACAAGTCAACAAGTGTTGAAGGTTATTGTCTTTCATGCAGTTTGCTCTTCACTCTCACCTAGAAGTCCTTCGGTCCCTAGACAAAGTATTTGCAAGGAAGTTCAATCCCACTACCCTGAATGCAAGCTCCCTCTGGTGCTTCTCGAGAAATATGAGCTTTGATAGTCTTCATGAACTTTGAGCCTGAACTACATTATGGTTTTTACTGTATTTCTGTTCTAATAAAGTTTATTGATGTGGTGTTTGAACTTGGCATTTTCAGTGTGATTAGTTTGTTACGAATTTCTAGCCAAAACCCTAATATTACCAGTTGCACAATTGTGACGCAAATTTCCCTCTAATTATACGCCGAGCCAATTTTGAAATGTAAATTCCCTCCTATAATAAGCCCCTCTGAATATAAGTCCCTACCAAAAATAAGCCCCTCAAAAAGGTCCTCTGAAATATATAAGCCCTGGGGGCTTTTTTCCGGAATTTTTCGGTACTTGAAGAGTAAACATAATGTAATGAAAAATAAAGTACAATATAGGTGTAGAATACATCTAAAGCATGAAATTTAATAAACACACAAAGGGAAGAGGCGAGAAGAATAAGTAATTAATAAATGGGGCTGTGCAGAAAAACTTCTGAAATGAGTTAACATAATAAATCACGAAAATACAGTTTAACATGCGCAAGCTTTCACATAACAAGGTCTCTGTGTTCTTTGTATGATCACACAGGTTCTCCTTCTCAAAACAACTGTTTTACAATACAGAAAAACGACACAGGATGTCATCTCGGAAAGGAAATTTGGCCCCCTGGTGTATGTTATTCTGGAACAACAGCAAGGATCCACCACAATTTGTGTCAATGACATTTGTCTCTTCAGATGTTTGTTTCATGTGAAACATAGATCTTAAGAGGCCCTAAAAATATCTACATGCTCTATGTTGTCTTTTCTCTAAAATAGCTAAGTCCTTTTTGAGGTGTGGGACCACACTGGAGAGCAATAGTCAAGTATTGGACGTACTAAACTCTTGTACAATTATGAGAACAATTCAAGGGTTGTGAGGCCCACTGTTTGACTTGTAAATGTAAGCATGCCATTTCCCTTGTATGCACATTTTTTTATTTACAGGTTCTATGGTAGATTTGATGTGGTGTGAATTCCAAGATCCTTATCTTTTATTATAAATTTACTCCAATAGGTTACCAATAGACCATTTATTAAATGAAATTTGTCAAGAAGTGGACGGTGATAAATGTGCTTGAAAAGATTTGGGAGAGCATAAACATCGTTTTAAGGCCAGATATAACAAGCTAGGGTAGTGTTTTGCAGGATTGCAGCATTAAGTCAAATCTGAAATTCTTCTTCTGCTTTTATGGTTTTGAACCAAACTGTTATACTTGCAGGTTTCATCGTTGCAGGTGAAATCCTTGAGGCGTTGTAGCTGTCTTCTTCTGCTGTTATGTTTTTGAACTGAACTGATCTAACTGCGAGTTTCATTGTGGATTTTTCTTTTGCTAGACTGTCGCTTTTCTTTGCCAAGTACCGTATTTACCCGTGTATAATACGTGCCGTGTATAATACGCGCCCGTGTATAATATGTGCCCGTGTATAATACGCGCCCCTGTATAATACACGCCCGTGTATAATACGCACCCTAATTTTTGACCTCTTTTCTCTAAAAAAAAGATTTCAATACAACCACCAAGAAAAAAAACTTCTGTTTTTCCATTTCATTCACAAGAGCTGGGAATTCATTATAAACAGGTGTTTATTAATTTCGGGAGTGTTTTTTAATTTCAGGAGTGTTTTTTAATTTCCGGAGTGCAAATTTTACGATTATTTGGCTCAAAAGTCCTTAACATAAGACTATTAATCGCAAATGGCATTTCTAGCGATTAATAGTCTGAAAGCGTCTACTATCATGAATAATAATCGTGGTAAGTACGACTATTAATCGCGTTCAAACTCATTAATAGTCGTGTTTGAGTGGCTTTTAGACTTAATAGTCGTTCATCGCACGGTTAATAATTGCATCTGACAGCAAATGTCCTTATTTATCGGGAGGAAACGTACTCTTCTCCAAAGAAAGTTCAAGCTCAATCTTTTTTTGAACAGCCGCCATTACGACCAAAAATTAAGAATTCAGTATTTCTTCGCACATGGCTTTTTAGGCAATAAATGTCACATATTTGAAGTTTTCTCGGATTCAAGTTCTCAGTGAACTTCATTTTTGTTCAGAAAGTGTGTTTATCAACTAAGTTTTCTTTGTTTTTCACTCTTCCACTTACGGTGTTGTGAGAGACGTAATTAACATTTCTTCTCGATGATAATGTACACAAATACGTTAATTTTCGACAGATTCCATTAAATTGAAGTTTAACCGAGAAAAAATGCAGACAAACAGCCAAGTAAGTCAAAGTACGTCAAATTCTTCCCAATAACAGCTTCTTGTGAAGCTGGACGTAAGTTTACGAGCAAGCCATAGATGAAGACGGTGGCGGTGAAGAGTGCCAAAGATGGAATATGGTAAAATTTTTCATGCTTGGGTAACTTGCATCCTCTTGCACTAGTAGTCTTGGAAATGCAGAATTGGAAATTGCTAGGCTTAATCCTTTGAAAGGAGGAAAAAGGCAATGTTTCATTGATATCCTTTCCCCGTTTTGTTTTGAAGATACGTAATCCTAGAAAAAAATGCATTGCATCTATGTTAGCGAAGGAGAGAGAAATATTTGAGTCGCGGCCAAATTTCTCCACACTGCCAGACTCTTTCCAAAACTAGTGCGTTTCTGAAATGGATTCTTCAAGGGCAATAGGGAGAATAATCTAGCGGAATGGAAAAACCATTCGCGATTTTTTTTGTGAAAACGTATCTTAGAGTTTGAAATGTCACGCCGATTCGTTGAGATGTTTGTTTTGTGATGGCGATATTTATTTAACGGCAAAATATAGTCGTTTTTTACCGGCAACTGATTGCAGGCAACAACAAGAACGGCTTTCCTTCATTTCTTTAAAAAAAATAGCTATACTCTTTCATTAAAAAATAATTAAAAAATTAATAATTAATCAAAAATTAATAAAAATATCTGACAATAGTGCGTGACTGTCGACTCAATTCATCGCTACGATTGTTTAGATACGAATTATTTAGATCAGAGCACATAATGTTGCATGGGTTATCATGTTTTCGAAACTTCTTTAATTGATGAGTTTGAGCCTACACATAGTAGAAACAGTCACAGAGATTTTGAGAGTATTCTTTCAGCTCATTGCAATAACCAAATTGACTCTTCAAGTTGGCTCTTTCCTAACCACGCGAAAATCATGTTTTAACGTGAAAAAGTTAAAAAGCTTTTCAGCTGACAATTGTCTGTAAGGGTCAGATTTATCTTTAATATTATTGTATAACTTTGTACCTTTGTTTTTCACTAGTCTCTGGAGCAGTACTTATGAACAACCACGTGTAGATTTCACCAGCTATCTCACGTATTAAATCTGCAACGCCCCTTCTGTTTGCCTCAATAGATATATGCAATCCGTCAACTCATGTATCCCCATCACCATTTCTATTATCTTCCACCACAATTTTACTTCCCTACTGTCTCCATAATCATGAATGTGGTAGACACTTTAGAGATCGAACACATTGCCAGAAGAAAGAGCTTCTATGGTGATCAATTGAAAAACTTGCTGTCAAACCCTGACCAATCACAGAGTGCATTTTGCTTTCTACCTAAATCGTATCTAAAGTATAAGGGGCGATGGACGATACTCTTCGTTCACGCTTATTACCCGTAAGTCACTCCACGTGACATGTAGTGGATTGGTGTATGGAAGTAATTGTCGATCAGTATTCTGACCATAGACGATGCCGAATATTTTAATTGGGTTACTGTGATATAATCAGCTTTGGCTTTTTAAAGGGTTGAACTGTTAAACAATTTAATTCCAACTTTCCCCGACATGTCTTTAGAACTATTTTTGTTGGTCTTTGAAAAGTTTTGCTTACTTTTCTGTGATTGGTCAAGCTGTGACAGCAAGCTTTGCAATTGGTCACCATGGACGCTCTCTGTTCTGGCGATGTGTTCGATCTGCAAGGTCTCCCATCCAAACTAATGATTGCAGAGAATTTAGGGACGTAAAAGTGTGCACGAAGGACAATTTAAACGTAGAAATAAGATATTGGCGATTCATCAGTTGGCAGAGTACTGGTTATTACTGAGGCTATTAACTGAAAGTGGGTTTGTTTGACAAAAATCGGAAGAAGCGTTGCGCGAGATTGCTGGTGAAATCTACCTGTAGTGCTCATAACTGCTTCATGAGAGACCATCGTAAAACAAAGGTACGAAACTATATGATATAACTAGTAGGGAAAATTCCATTTGGTCTGTTTTCCAGTAACTGCAGACTCAAACTCCTCTGAAACTGAGAGAGCTACAAAAAATTATTAAATGAGATTCAAGCGGTGTGCAAAGTTGCAGATGATAATAAGAAATCGACAAATGTTGTAACTTGAAGTCCTTATTAACGTATCTAAATTCACAACTTGAATTATTATCATAACAAATTCATAAACATTATTTTTACTCACAGCACTGCTGGTAGTTTGAATATCATCACTGCATTGCGTGTGATTTAAATAAAATGTTAAGTGTCTTTACACAACGAAACCTTCACATTCCAACTCGAAGTCCGATTCAAATTGGTTTTCAATGACTCAATCATCAAGTTCATCAATGATCTCAGTTGAATTGTAAACCAATTCATCTTGTGATCCATCCGAATTGTTTGTGATCCCACGCTTCAGAAAAGAGGCAGCGATCATTTCTGACGGAATAGCTTTCCATGCTTGCGAAATCCACAAACAGATCAGTTCCTCTGAAGCCTTCTTTTGTCGTCCAGTGGTGGTAAACTCGTGAATTCCATCAGTCATCCACTGCTTTCAGACTCCATCTTTAAACGGTTTGTTCAAAGATACGTCGAGCGGCTAGAGAAGGGAAGTTAAGCCACCAGGAATCACAGCAAGTTCAGTGTTCTCGCGTTTGGATGACGCGTTTACAGTATCTGTCACATTTGCTTCAAATAAGTCGCAAACAAGCAAGCTCTTTCTCCTCCCTAGGCCACCGATCCGCGCACTTTTACTTTTATTGTATTTTTAACGTATGCAAATTAGGACGTGCATCACAAACAATAGAATCCGTGTACGATACGCACTGCGATTTTGATGGTTATTTTTATAGAAAAAAAAAGTGTGCATTATACACGGGTAAATACGGTACATGCACAATAAGTGTCACTGTGGATTTGTGATTCTGTGTCCATTTTCATACTTGGTGAATTAAAGTTTGTTCACACTTGGTCAAATGTGGAATGATGTAGGTGCTGATAAACTTCGGTTTTTATTTGTTTTTGTTGAAAGTTGAGGTCCTTTGGGTTGCCATTGATGTGAATTCTTTCTCAAAGCATGTTCTGGTTTTTGCATTACTTTTGGAATTCCTGCAACACCAAAGGAAATAGGGAAGTCCTGTTCATCATCAATGACAACACATTGTAGTAAAAGAAGTATCTCTAAAAAATCACAATTTAGATTATTTCTTCCTCTTTCTCTTATTCACTTTGTCTCACTTAAATGACACCATTTAGCTTTATTGGTTTTTAGATCATTTGAATACTTGTGATGTGTGCATACTTATTATGTTTAACATTTTTTAGAATTAAAGACAATGTACCTCTTTTTCTGTTTATTAACAGGAAAAATTTTAATTTTTGGGAAAGGTAGATGAGGAGCACCAAACTATCTTCATCTATAACAAAGATAATTTATTCGCTCAAAAATAGATTCATTAATGATTTGTGCACAATTATTTGCAGTAGAGTCTACAGTAGCATTGAAACATAAGTGCCCACACCATTTGAATATTCATCAGCTCAGAATGTGCTTTCAATCAACTCAAATAAAAGTGATGTAGAAACACTTCAGCAAATATTGAAAGAACAGCAGTAATTTTTAATTTTATATGTAAAAAAGATTTGCATTTAAGTGGAATTTAAAGTCTATTAGGGCCTCTTCATATGAGCCCGGTTACCGGGACGAATTTTGTCGTCTGTTCATATGGGAAATTTCAGCCCGGTTACCGGGATGAAAAAGAGTCGAAAAGGGCGCGAAACATGGACTGAGGCCCTGGGAACGAGTTTGAGCGCGAAATTCAAGAAAGTAAACAAAGATGGCGCCACGTTCAACAGTTATATCGTTCGCTCCCATCGTAGCGTTATCAACGCTCGTAGCTCTAGTGCTACAACTTCACGGGGTCCTTTTGCTATGGAAAATGCATCAAACCAGGCAGATTGATGCAATCCGGATCGGCTTGTTGCGGAAGAAAAGTTATTTCTTCCGAAATGTAAAGCAGCTGAAGCAGAGAGATTTGTACAGAAAAAAACGAAGTTGTTGGCATAAACCCGGTCGAACTGACTTGTGGTGGAAAAACATCTGGACGGGAGTAGCACCTGAAGAATGTTGGAAAGAGAACTTTCGGATGTCAAGGGCTGCTTTTGTGAACCTGGTATCGGAGCTAAGGCCATACATTTCACCAAACCCAAAGTCACCTAACCACAGGGCATTGAGTGCAGAAAAAAAGGTTGCAGTTGCATTGTATTTTTTAAAAGACACTGGTTCCCTGAGAATGACAGCCAATAGTTTTGGAATAGCACTCAACACTGCATCAGCTGTTGTAAATGAGGTTTGTCAAGCTATTTCAAACTATCTTGGCCCGAAATATCTCCATCTTCCTGAAGATGAAGAAAGCATGAGGGAGAAGGTAGCAGAATTTGAAGCCAAATTTGGCATGACACAAGCTTTTGGTTGCATTGATGGGACACACATTCCAATTCAGTGCCCATCAGAGAACTCACAAGATTTTTTCTGCTATAAGCAGTTTTTTTCATTAAGTGTGCAGGCTGTGTGTGACTATAAAGGCTCCTTCATGGATGTTGAATGTAAGTGGCCTGGAAGTGTCCACGATGCAAAGGTTTTTGCCAATTCTTCCATCAGTGCCAAATTAAGAAGTAATAAATTGCCCTGTACATTTCAGACTCCAATTCCAGGTGGTGTCAAAATACCTAATTACCTCATTGGTGATCCAGCTTATCCATTGCTTCCTTTCTGCATGAAAGAGTATGATTCATGTACCAGTAATGAACAAGTTGTTTTCAACAACATGCTGCGTTCTGCCAGGAACCAAATTGAATGTGCTTTTGGCCGGCTTAAAGCAAGATGGTCCATACTCACTACAAAAGTGGGCTTCAAACTTGAGGCAATACCAACAATTATTTATGCATGTTTTGTATTACATAATTATTGTGAGAAGCATAACATGTATGTTGATCAGGACTTGGTTGACTCGCAAATTCAACTTATGAAGGAAAATGAAGATCAGTTTAAAAACACTCCTGATCCAATTTACTCTTGTGATGTGGGAGAAGGGAGTGTTGTGAGGACAACACTCACACAATTAGTACTGAAGAATCTTTAACGTAGTACTTAAACTTTACCCTATTTACATGTATTGCTGTACTTAGTTTAATTAACTTAAGGGGGGAGACCCTTAAATACAAAATGCATGCTATGGATGACTTCTAACTGTCATATCTTGAGCTCCCTTAGTATCCTTGATTTAGTTTTTGGCCATATTTGTTCTATTGGAGGTCGCCTTCACTTTCGGTAGTCATGATCATATTTGGTAAGTCACGTAACCATAACACAAAAACCGTATAAACTCACACAGCTTACATCTTTCCCCAATGAAACAAAAGCCAACGGGTAGAGTGCATTCAGGTGCAAAATTTGTAGAATGGATTTGTTTAAATGTATGTTATTGAAGAAGCTATGACATCACAAAAACTTCATGACGTCATAGCTTTTTCAGTAATGCGAATTTTAACAAATCCATTCTACAAATTTTGCATTTGAATGCACTCTACCTGTTGGCTTTTGTTCCATTGGAGAAGGATGTAAGCTGTGTGAGTTTATACGGTTTTTGTGTTCTGGTCACGTGACTTGCCAAATATGGTCATGACTACCAAAACTGAAGGCAACCTCTAACAGAACAAATATGGCCAAAAACTAAAGCAAGGATACTAAGGGAGCCCAAGATATGATGGTTAGAAGTCATCCATAGCTACCATTTTGTAGTTAAAGGTCTCCCCCTTAATTTGCTAGCTGAACATTGTTGAGACATGAAAGATCCTAGCATATAACAACAACCTGATATTCTTGAACACAAACTAAGGCCACTTGAATGTTGGTAGTGTTCATTGACCAGCCCCTATATGATCGGCCAAAACCGATTCATATTACAGTGTAGGTACTGTAGGTGGCACTTTTCAAATTTAATTGTAACTATAAATTTCCATTTTTTGAACTAGTGTATTGGTTTCAGTTAATTACAAAGAAAAATTTTAACTTAAAATGTTTGTCTTAAACAGCACTCACTACCAGTAGAAAAAATATAGTTGGGAAAATAACCAAGTAGAGATGTAATAAGAAATCCTTTTCTGAAACATCCTCAGATTTGTGCAATCAGGCAACTATGAATACTATAGTGAGCAATCCAACTGTGGATTATGGCCTGAATTTGTCAAACTCAGTATGAAAACTTTAACAACAACACGTACTGAGGAAGTCTGAAATTTTGTTGGATACACTAGAATGCTGTTTGAAACATTTTCTGTGGGCCAAATTATGCCAAACAAGGCTGTTTACATTTGAAAAACAATGAATAAAAAATACTTTTAAAAATAATTATCAAAAATTCCCCACTGATAACAGATTAAATCAAAACAAGGCAGGGCCTTCTCTGAGTATTAAAATTGAATTAAATATCAACAAAATGCAAATGTTGGCAGAAAAATGGAAATTGGCAGGTCAACTTATTTGCCCATAGAATAGAAAACTCTGTCAGTTATTTCCATAGCATCAAGTTGTGTTTGTATATCTATATACAATATAGATCTATTAGACAATGTCATAATGTCATAACTCTATGGTTGATAATAAAAGCTTCCACTGCTTCCTGGATCTTGCTGGCTACCATGTTGGCTAAACAGCTGGGCATAAACACCCTCAGCAGCCTGAGGTGCAACTTGCATTGGGTTTTGATAGAACAAATTCTGATTTACAGGTGCACGTACTGCATAAGGTTGTTGCAATGCTTGTGATAGCATCTCGATTGATCGACAAACTCCTGCACCTAGATCAGTCATAGCTTTACTAACACTTTCAATACTATGAGAAAAACTTGCTGTAGACTCCCGCATTGCCTCAGCAAGGTCCTTTCGAAATTGGGCATCTTCCTTAGCTTCTTTAATAAGCAACCCATCCCTCTGGGCAGCAGAAAGCTTTTTTTCCAAATGCTTTCTTTTGTTGTCGATTAGCTTTGGTACACAGTTAGCTTTGCGTTTGTTACCAGGTGCCACATCGCCACTTGCACTACCCCCATCATCTCCAGGGCCTAGATCACTTGAACCAGCTGAAGTACCTGCAGTTTCCAAATCCAAACTTAAGCTGTCATCTTCTGGATTGTGACATTGGACAACTTCATTGTCTTCCAGAAAATCATCTCCTCCTACACCATAAGAAAGGGGCTCTGTTCCGGCAGAACCACCCCACAATGTTATCAGTTTGTCGTAAAATTCGTAAACAAGTTTTCCACTGCCACTCCTACTTCCAGAAACTACAGCTTTAGAGACACTCTGTCTGATTTCCTTCACCTTTTCCATCACTCTCTTCTGTCCTTTCGTTATCATATCTTTTGACTCTTTTACACGATGCTTTGCTTTGGCCTGCTCTTCCTTTGAACGGGTTTTGAAATCATCCAGTAACTTGAAAGCAGCCACAGGACCAAATATAGATTCATCGTCCTCATGAAGCTTCGCCATGTCCACTCGCAGTTCTTGGTACTGAATTTGTTTATCGGCGTCGGGACCCAGCTGAGCACTTGCCCAAAGAACTCATCACTGCCTTCCAGAACAGATCTTTCGATTCATTTTGTGCTGATGAATGCTGAGAGAGACTAGCTCTTCTATTTGCGATGGGTTTAAAATCGCCTCTGGCATGAAATGAAACTATCATGATGTGGCACGATGTAGTGCGAGTACTCTTTCCTGGTTTGCTGTCAGACCTCCATGGGCCTCTGTACCTTGCCATTGAAGAAGAACTGATAGCAGCAGGCCTTAGTCCTTATCTGA
This sequence comes from Pocillopora verrucosa, assembly GCF_036669915.1. Lineage (NCBI taxonomy): Eukaryota > Metazoa > Cnidaria > Anthozoa > Scleractinia > Pocilloporidae > Pocillopora > Pocillopora verrucosa. The sequence continues at coordinate 16,129,389 of NC_089314.1, forward strand.
AGAAGTGTCTAACATTAACAGGCAATGGGTGTTGCATCGATCCTCTAGTCAACTTGAAGCTGCTTCTTGGTAATTTGCTTTCCTTCATAGATGAACAAGGCCACAAAACAGCTCCCTGCCCAGTAGAGAAAGTTCAGATCAATTTTATGAAGAGTCATTTTGCTGAATGCATCTAGTGAACAAAATGCTGCTTTTAGCAGCCACCAAACGGAATAAAAGTTTAGGAGCAACAGTGGCATTCATTTGTAGCTACACAGTTACTTATTGATAAGTTGAGACAGCTTTTCCAGATAACATATTTATTTAATTTCTACAAATATACCATTGCGGCTCCCAGGATGACACTATGTCTGCGAACCTACAGAAAAAAAGACATTGGTCTTAATTCTTAACAGTCCAATTGTTTTCTCTGAATAAACTTTTCTGATGTTGAGGGCAGATTGGTCAAAAAATTAGACGTAAGTGGATAATTACTAACATCATGCCACAACTTTGGGCTCAATTACAGACTTGAGAGAGTGGTGGAGATCAATGGAATCACGCCTACGATAGCTACAACTAGCATTATTGTTCATTTTTCCTGAGATACATTTTTTAAGAATACTTAACGCAAAATAGTCATTTACTGGTATTCTGGTTCTCCAGAATTTCCTGGATGACTGGCTGAAAGGCCACAAACTGGAGTGCCAGCAACACCATAAACATAAAGTCCCTGTTTAAAGTTGACAGCTAACATACAGTAATGAGTTCCAGAAATGACCAGTAGAATAATAAACTTCAATTTTTTTTTCTCTTTGAAGAGCATAAAATAAATCCACAAGATACTAACCATCTCACAAGGAGATCCATTTGTTGGGTGACCTAAATTCAGGGATATTAAAAAGATTTAGTCCAAATACATGCCATTTGCAAGTTTCAAAACATGATTTGTGAGATTTCTCTGTTTGAGAAATTGATATGAAAATAGATATTTATTATTAATATCTGTAGAGACCCAGTGTCTCTACTTTGTGATCGAGGACAACAAAATACTTAGATTGTGTTGAACTGTATTATTATTCCATGTAAAGTGGCAAACAAACTTCCATCACACCGAGCAAATGAACTGGAACAAACAAATAAACTAGCTAACCAACAATTAATCAACGAACAATTCACTGAAAGAAATACAATACACTGAAATTAGGACATAATATGGCAAACAAAGAAACTAGCCAAAAAAATAGGCATATATGATGTACTGACAAGTTCTTTGTGCCTAGATTACAGAGAAACCAAATAAGCTCGTAAACACAAATTTCAAAACATGCCATGTGCTTTCATCAAACTCAACATCTCAAAATGCATAAGCAATCAACGAGGCCAGCAGTTCATTGTATTTAAGCTGTCCTAAAGTGTCCTACTTGAAGCCAACAATATTTGTTGAAATAAACAAGAATAAATTCTACTTACACCATCTGACTGGGTCAAGTGCCCTTCCAGTAAATTAAACTTACAGTAAATTAGTAATCAGCAAGGTTAGCAAGGAGCCATGTCAGCTTGAGGTTCTGAATGACGCACTTGTTGTGCTGACTGTTGTGCAAGTTGTTGGACGGTCTGTAACAAAGCTTGCTTAAGAGGGGTGTGAAATGGTTGAGGAACTACGTGAGCTTTGAATGATGTACACGTATAGGGTGTTTGCTGCTCACTTACCTGCTGTTCTGGAGGGGATGAACTCTCTTTCCTTTTGGCACTTTAGGACAGCTTAAATACAGTGGGCATGTTGTCTTTTTCAGTGGGTGTACAGATGATGCGTGAGATTTCTCTGTTTGAGAAATTGATATGAAAAAAAAGATTTATAATTCACATTTGTAGAGACCCAGTGTCTCTACTTCGTGATTAATTAGAACTGAATACTTTGATATGCATTAAACTGCATTATTATTCCATGTAAATTGGCAAACAAACTTCCATCATGCCAAGCGAATGAACTGGAACAAATAAGTAAACTAGCTAACCAAGGATTAACCCACGAACGATTCACTAAAAGATATACAATACACTGAAATTAGGAAATAATACAGCGAACAAAGAAGCTAGCAAACAAAATAGACAGATATATGATGTACTTACAAGTTTTTTATGCCTAGATCACAGAGAAACAGAATAAACTTGAAAACACAAATTACAAAACATACCATGTGCTTTTATCAAACTCAACATCTCAAAAGGCAGAAAACAGTCAACGAGGCCAGCAGCTCACTGTATTTAAGCTGTCCTAAAGTGTCCTACTTGAAGCCAACAATATTTGTTAAAATAAATATGAATAAGACATAGTTTGAAGCTACACTGGTTTGCAGATTTAATGAATGTAACCGAAGAAGTTACAGTTCATAGACCCAACGTTTCGACACTCCTGTCTAGTGCCTTCATCAGGGGTGATCTAAACGCTGCAACAAGAGGTCCTTTTATACGATCACTAATTAGCGGCCTTTTTTTCTGACGAGGTGTAAATAGGCGTCAGGAAGCAGACCGCCATCGTCACGATTTAAAGGAGCGTGGGCGGAGTTAATGTGCCAAGCCTCCAAACAAAGGCGCTGGTGGTAACGCCGATTAGTAGTGATAATTTTAGAATAATCCCACCCAATTGTATGGTTGGTTAGGCAAGTATGCTCCGATAAAGCTGAATTTTCCTTTTTGCAAAGAAAAACCGCTTTTTGGTGCTCTTTTAACCGTGCACCAAACTGGCGTTTGGTCTGTCCGATGTATTCGTTATCACAGTCATTGCAAGGAATAGAATAAATGGCGTCGGTTCGTTGTTCTTTCGTGACAGGATCCTTAGGTTTGGCGAAAATATGCCCCAAAGTCTGAAAAGGTTTTTGAGCAACTTTAACGTTGTGGCTATTCAAAATTCTCTTGATGGGTTCAGTAACACCCTGTATGTAAGGAATAACAGCAAAACCAGTCGCTGGTTCCCTTTCATCAAGAGCGTTACTATTTGTAACTGGTTTTTGGCAGTTACGGAGAAAAGTTTTTGGACAAACAGCAATATCACGACAAAGCTTTGTCTCTGCTCAATGACAAGAGTACGTATGCTGTCTTAAACTCTGATCCAACCAGTAAAACTCAAAGAAAGTTAAACAAAATGTTGCTTGATTTGAAAAAAGCTGGCAGAATTAGTGACTCTACGTACAAAATGTTATACAGTAGTGACGGCTTATGTCCACGTTTTTATGGCTTACCTAAAATTCATAAACCGGGAATTCCTTTGAGACCCATTGTCTCTTTTGTTAATTCTCCGACTTATGCAATTTCTGGTTATCTTGCGAGAATTTTGTCGCCTGTTGTTGGGAATACTGATTACGCTGTTAAAAATTGCTGCGAATTTACGGATTTCATAAGAGATAAAACTCTTGACGCTTGTGAAGAATTAGTATCTTTCGACGTTGTTTCGCTCTTCACTAAAATCCCAGTTGATCTTGCCGTTAAGGTTGCGGAGGAAAGACTCAGAGAAGATGCTTCCCTAGGACAAAGAACTTCTTTGCCTGTGGAGGATATTATTCATCTGCTGTCTTTTTGCCTCAAAACCACGCAATTTACATATAACGGCACATACTATCAACAAGTTTTTGGTACAGCTATGGGTTCGCCTGTTTCTGCTGTCATTGCTAACATGGTAATGGAAGACGTGGAACAAAGGGCCTTAGCCACTTCACCGGTTAAACCCTTTTTCTGGAAACGATATGTCGATGATGTTATTTCTGCGGTATCCGGAAATGAAGCGGAGCGCCTCTTGTCGCATTTGAATTCAGTAGAGCCGTCTATCCAATTCACCCTTGAACGTGAAAAGGATAGACATTTGCCCTTTCTTGATTTAAATGTGTCTAGAGGGGTTCAGGGTAATTTAGAGACAAGTGTCTATCGTAAACCCACCCACACCGACAAATACCTCGCTTTCGATTCTCACCATCCTATTTGCCACAAAAAGTCTGTAGCCAAAACTTTACTTAGGAGGGCTGATTGTCTACCATCATCACTCGATTCGAAGGCTGAGGAGAGGAAATATGTTTCCAATGTCCTAAAGGCAAATGGCTATACAAAAACTTTTCTCCGTAACTGCCAAAAACCAGTTACAAATAGTAACGCTCTTGATGAAAGGGAACCAGCGACTGGTTTTGCTGTTATTCCTTACATACAGGGTGTTACTGAACCCATCAAGAGAATTTTGAATAGCCACAACGTTAAAGTTGCTCAAAAACCTTTTCAGACTTTGGGGCATATTTTCGCCAAACCTAAGGATCCTGTCACGAAAGAACAACGAACCGACGCCATTTATTCTATTCCTTGCAATGACTGTGATAACGAATACATCGGACAGACCAAACGCCAGTTTGGTACACGGTTAAAAGAGCACCAAAAAGCGGTTTTTCTTTGCAAAAAGGAAAATTCAGCTTTATCGGAGCATACTTGCCTAACCAACCATACAATTGGGTGGGATTATTCTAAAATTATCACTACTAATCGGCGTTACCACCAGCGCCTTTGTTTGGAGGCTTGGCACATTAACTCCGCCCACGCTCCTTTAAATCGTGACGATGGCGGTCTGCTTCCTGACGCCTATTTACACCTCGTCAGAAAAAAAGGCCGCTAATTAGTGATCGTATAAAAGGACCTCTTGTTGCAGCGTTTAGATCACCCCTGATGAAGGCACTAGACAGGAGTGTCGAAACGTTGGGTCTATGAACTGTAACTTCTTCGGTTACATTCATTAAATCTGCAAACCAGTGTAGCTTCAAACTATGTCTGATTGTCCACCTGGTTGCCGTGTGAACTTTAATATATTTTAAATATGAATAAATTCTACTTACACCATCTGACTGGGTCAAGTTCTCTTCCAGTAGCTTAAACTTACAGTAAATTAGTAATCAGTAAATTCTACTTACACCATCTGACTGGGTCAAGTGCCCTTCCTGGTACACCCCCAGCTCTTCCAAAAAGTTGGAAACTTGGCTGTTAGTGAATGTGAGCTGCAAAATGAAATGTTTTGTGATCTTTAAAAACTATTCTATGTTCAAAGCTGAGCTCACGATTATGGCCTAGCTGCCAAGAGTCCAAATTAGGAAATAAAGAACTATTTACCGTTATTAACTGATCTTGAGATGACATGGTACTCAGTCTCACTGCTCTAACACAATGCGCAGGACAAAGGGACTCAGAGACTCAAGAGGTTACGAAGACTAACAACAATACTTCCGCCAAGTGGTTGTTTGCTAAGATTGTCTGCTTGCGTTCATTTTACGCAAGAAAGAAAATGGTGGCAACAGCAATTGAAATGTGGAAATTCTCAACATTTGGAAAGACCCTGGAAAAAGTAACGTCTTATAGTAATGATTATAAAGCTTATTAACTCGGGAATGCTCTACAAGTCCATCTATATATTTAAATTCTCATTTTGTTTTGCTGTTGTGAAATAAAATGCTTTTTAATACTTGTTAAGGATGGTCAACGGGTGTTTTATATTTGAATCCAGGCTTAAGATAACTTGGATTCTCATCAATTTACATGGTGCTATAAAAATTGGAATAGAGAGGAAAGGGAATAAAGTATTTTCATTATAGGGCTACTTCACCCACCACTCATTATGTTAAGCTTGGATAGAAACTGAGGAGAGCCTAATGGTATAAACACGGGTTCATGAATTGGTCATTGCTTTCATGTATTTGGTGGCTCCTAAAGGAGCCGTTGAGTCCTGTATGAGTGCAATGTCCAACACCACCATTAGACCTACGAGTAGTGGTTAGCTCCTAAAAGAGCTGTTTTGCTTCTTGGTACTTCAGTTTCAGGCTGTCACTCAGGTCTTTGTGGTAGGCAAAGCAAGGCATCAATAATGTCTTGTTTGCGCAGAGTTTTTTCTGTTGACAACATTTCCAGTTTTACTTTGAAGGAGTGCAAAGTTCTGTAACTTTTTTCTTCTTCAGTGTGCTTTCATTCATCAGTTCTTTGTTAGCAAATTCATTAGGTAGATTTGCAGATTCAGTAGGGAGTTGTGCTGGCTCAGTGGACAGTTATGCAGATTCAGTGTGTAATTGTGGAGATGTTGAAACTCTTTGTACTTTTCTTGCAGATGTCTCTTTGCCACCCTCCACCCAATAGGAGAGCCTTGTCTTTGTGTAGGGGTACTTGGCTCTTTCTCTTTCTCTTTCTCTCAGTACTCCCCTCTGCTTTTCCACGAAGAGGAGGTTTGTTGCAGCATCCCACCTGTTGATTTTGCAGTGGAAATACCTACAAAGATAGTCATTCTTCTTCTCAGCACCTTTAAGAATAACATAGATTATGATTAACCAGGTTATCTTTAAGAAGTAAAAACATAAGCTTTTGGTTGCCAGCCTGTAGCCTTTGACAAATAAGTAATACCCAGCTAAAAAGAAGGTGTTGTAGAGAATTTAAAAGGACAGAGTATTGTTTTAAAAAGGACGGAGTTATTTTCTGCCTCAAATTTCTGCTTCATGATGTCAATCCTTTGAAATCTAACATAAAAACAAATGACCATATATTGTAATACATACCTTGGCCACTGAAGTGCCATAAACACGTTTTTTTTACGTTTACATACAATATAGAAATTAAGAAAGAAAGAAAAAGAGAAAAAGACACACACACACTAAAGTCCTGCATGATATCACCTCGTTCTGCACGATGGGAAGAAGCTAAGCTACATTGTAATGTGTGAACCAACGTTCCAATCATTCCAATATAAAGATGATCTGAAAACCTGCTAAAAGTAAAAACAAACTCACACAAAGACTATATCGTTAAGAGGATAAAAGAGAACCACTTGAAAACAAACTCCAACAGAAACCAATAGCCAAGTGGGAAAAAACATATAGTGTTCTAACAAAGTACAAACAACGTGAGCTAAGGTTACAAGTTTGCAAAAATGTCAAAAGGTTTGCAACATATCTAGCAGTAGGCTCTTAAACTTTGCCAGAATTAGGTCAGGGCCAGTTGATGAGTCAGATTGTAGAAGCTTCAGCTCATGTAAAACCTCATGGAATGAAACAAGCCTTAAGGTAAAGGTGTCATTTCCTGTCAGACTCTTCATGTTGTGATGCATTTATGAAGTCTATCGGATCTTCTTTAGTATCCAATGTGTCAACACCAGTAGTCCTTGTACCTGTAACTGGAAAGTGCTTATTGAGGGCATTTACATTGCACCTCAAAGGTGTTGGATTTGGGTGCAATATACAGTAGCTAACCTGCCATACCTCTTTGGGCTTTTTGAATGAGAGCTTTTGACAAACTTCATGTATTTTCCCTTAGGGTACAATTGTCACATATCTATTTAAAAGGACTGCGTGCTTTAGCTCCAAAGGTAAAATATCAATACAGTGAGCATGAGTCAGGGAAAGACATTTCTCACACAGTAATCTCTTACAGTTACTCCATACAGTTTTCATGCAATTAAGGCATTTGATTGTAGCAGATCTTGTTTTAGTTGTGGCTTGGGCTAGGGCTGGTGTTGACGTTGTCACTGGTACTTAGAACAAATATGGCTGGATTAAAGGAAGCTGTCTGCCTCAACGAATAAAATGTTTTTCTCTTTAAGAACTTCTGTCGTAGTAAAATACTAACAGGAGACTGAGGAGAAACAGCTTTCCATAGCATATTCAGCTTCTCTGACCTGCCAGAACAATTAGGCACCAAATGAGTGAGAGGTAATTTTTTAAAACCCTCTGAGAAATATTACTAGAAAATAGATCCTACTGAAGCCATTAATTATTAGGAACCGATTTGCTGATGAAGGGCCACTTAGAAATAGAAGAAATTGCAAGAAACTAGAGTAATAGACTGCAGCATAGAAAAGTCAATCTGAACACCATGCTGACCTCTGACCAAAGACTAAAGGTTCAAGAACTAAACAACTCCAGCCTTTGCTTAATGGCCAGTGTAATGTTACCACTTGTTTCAGTCACAAGTATTTTCATCACATCTATTTCACTCCAAATTCCATCAACCTTTGCCTCAAGAAACTTAACAATTTAATTTGCGAGTTTGTTTTAATCAGGGAATGATTGTTTATTCTCCACTGTTAGGAGCTTCATTGCTCTAAAGAGCTTTCCTGAATCCTCACTGTTTTCTTCCATGAATTGCGTGTAAAACTCACATTTTGCTGCATTCATTATAAAAGTAGCTTCATTTTTTGCTCTTCATTAAAGCATCCAGATCCTCAACATGTCTCATTTTGCTCCATTTTCTTTCTGCTTTCCTGTGCAGTTTCCCTGCCTTATTGATCACCTTGTTGTGCAGTGGGCCATACAACTTTAGTTGTGCTTTTTAAACAAGCATAAAGATCCAAAACTGAGATGCAGGTTTCTTACATATGTATAGAGAGAGCTGAAAACAGCATTTGTTATGTAGTGTGAAGATCCTTTTCTGGGGTAGAAAGAGGGGAGGTAGTGCCCTATTATTGGCTATTAATTCAATACTTATTACTAGATGCTATTTCCATTTTTTTCAATTTTGACTTGATTAAATTTTTTGTGTGGTTAAAGGGTTGAAGTGGGGTGAGTCATTTGCTGAATAGGCTGTCTTCTTATGTTTTCTTTCTCTCAGTTAACAAATGATTCCAGGCTGAGATGACTTTAATTATAAACAGCCCCAAGTGCCAGGGTGATGACACTTAACCCATGCAAGAAAATCAATTGCCTTTTTTCTTATCATCAAAAGAAAAAAAAGTCAATACCAAAGCTTATTAGCAGATGAACTATTAATTTTATGGGGTTGTTAGAGTGGTTCTCATGAACCTGTAAGATTTACTTAAGCTTATTTTGTACCATTACCCTCCAATTTCTTTGTTTGCATTTGGAGTTTCAGGGCTAGTATATTTTAGTTAATATATTTTGGTTTATTGGTTTGAGTGGTTTCAGCACCGATTAACTGATAGTGTTTTGTGTGATTTTTTTCTGTGAAAGAATAGGGTAATGAACAGTTGGTGGTGTACTGTGAATCTTGTTTTTTTTAGTTCTTTATCAACCACTACAAACTGAATAGTCATATTTCTATTTCATGGGAAAATGAAAATCACTCTAAAACATGGGAAGGAACAAAAGGTGAGAAAGCATTGAGCATCTAATAACTTTTATGTGGTTCATCAGCAGTACCCCAGCTCATTGAAATCACTCTAATCAAAACCACTATTTATTTTTAAGGAATTAGCAGTTTGTCAAAGTTCAAGTTATTTTTGTGAATCATATTCATATCTTAAAAAAGTTACTACTGTAACAGACTTAACATGGAAGATGAATAGTTAAAGTACATTACTCATCACTAAGAAAGTGTCCTTTTCGTACATTGTTTTCACATCTTTGATAAACAGCAAATGTTCTGCCAATGCATCTTCATCTAATGTTGTTTTACAAGAGCTGCGTCACTGACATCCGCATCATGCTAAAGATGATCTGTCCTAGAAAATACATCAGGAAACAGGTCTTTATCCCCTTGCAGTAGTTTCTTCAGGTCCTGGCATTGACTCTCTTCCAGGGTTGACAGCTTAGAGTCCAAGATTTGCAGTGCATTGGAGTTTGAGTTTTGTTGTGTCAGTGGGATTAAGATGACTACTAATAAGTTGGCTACTGAGCTGTTTGGGCTCAGAAACAACTCAGTTAACATTTGTAAGCTCTTTAACTAAATTACTTCTTTACTCTATATGGGGTTTCAACATATTTACATGACATAACTATGTAATTGGAACCTGATATATTTAAATGACACAACTGTGTAATTGGAACCTTGGTCAGACTGGATAGAACTTAGAAGACCTACCAGTGTAAAGAGCTTGGTTGAAGCTCTTACTATAGCCTTTGCTCTGATATTTCTCAGGGGTACAGCTTCAGGAAATCTGGTGGATGCTCATGATGGTCAACAAATACTGGTTTCCACACTTTGCTTTAGGAAATGGCCCTACAAATTCAACAATGATTCTGCTGAATGGCTCTTGAACAGCTGGCAATGGTTGTAAAGGTGCTTTTGGAATGGTCTGATTCGGTTTCCTAACCATCTGACAGGCATGACATGATTGGGCCAGCAGAAATGGTCCAAGATCTTCCAGCAGATTTTATTGACACCTAGGTGATCAGTCAAGGGGGTCTTGTGTGTTATGCTTAAATGTCCTGTCTGTGGGTCTTTGGGACAACAACCTGATACTTTACAGCCCACTTGTCTTCATCAGGAACAGCAGGTAGTCTCAACTTTCTCGTTAGGTTAGCACTACTTTCTTTGTAGAGTAGCAGGTGGGGTTCTGCAAGACTTCACTTTCACTAACTCTTCTTAAAAATATAGATGAAACTTCTGGGTTTTCTTGTTGTTCTGCAAATAGTTGAGCAGTTGATATCTTTTCACCTGTTCTACTAGACTCCTCTCAGAAAGGACTTCTTCTGGCTCAGAAATAAAGGGATTTAGTTGCTCTCCCTCAAAGACTTGGCTGATGATGATGTCTGCTAACGTTACTTCCTATTTAAATTCATGACTCCTACACAAGAGTGGGTGTGCAGCTCGAACTAGGAGCCCAAGTATTTTAAAATGCCGTCCAACTAAGTTACACAGATTAGTAAACAACTAGTCATCACCTCTTGGGCTAAAACATTTTTTGTGCTGCCGCCTGATATGAAAACTTACTAAACCCAGTGGGAAAAATGGGAACTTATTCCCCATCCAAATGCAGATGCACCAACCTCTGGGGGTTAGAGGGAAAACAGCTTAATTACATGCGAGATAAAATTTAACGTAAAACTAGAAAAGTGTGAGAGCTGAGATGAATATATCACAAATGTCAAACCTTATATACGCTATACAACAAAAGACTCAATTAAGCCCCCATACTAACGTACCAAAAGGAAAATAATTACATTCTTTGTCACTGCCACTTACAGTTTAGTTCTGCCAAATGTAAATACATTTCCTACATAAATTCACTACTCATACACATGACTGGGTGTGCAGCTTGAGCTAGGAGCTCCTGAGAATACAAAGAACGGGAATTACAGGCCTAAGGAAATAGAAACCACTAAACGGCTTTCTAACAAGTCTGCAACATAACAATCTGTAGTGTTTTCGGAACACCATCTCCCATGTCTCGTAAACATTCTGTCAGAAATACTGCAACGGAAGATGCACCACCACTTCTAAAGCTCTGCCAGGAAAAAGATGCACGATCTAGGCCTAAGTCAACTAACTTTTTTGACAAAATCTCAGGACATCTGGTGTGTGAAATCTTGGATCAAATTGGGTTCCGGATTTAGTCTGTATATTCCCAAATAAGAAGTCATTGCCACCATAAAGAGATGTACGGAGAACGAGCATAGCTTGGGGCAAATATTTGACAAGGTTAGCCCAGGGACAGAGGTCAGTACTGGTTTCAACAATTGGTACAATGGCTGATCGGTCTTTCTGCTTTCAATAAACAGTTCAAAGTATGTTGGATGTGGAATTATGTCCTTGAGTCTTAGGTTTGAAGGCTCATCAAACCTCAGGAACCCTGTGTAAGCGAGGAGTGCCATGGCCATGAACCTCTTATCAACCAAAGAGCCATTCAGGCTCTGGAAGAACTTAAGGAGAATTTGTGTAGTCATTGGCGACTTCTTGGATTTCTGTGACAATTTCTGTTGTAAAGATTCCAAAACTCCATTGCCTTCTTCAGAGGAATCGGTGATTAAGATAAGCTTATTCCTATGAGCTAGCTTTTTCTCAACTTCTTTAAGTTCTTCAATGACCTTTTCAACTTGTGGTGGCATAGATCAGAGGAATGAGGAGGCTAACTGAATGTGAGCGAGGACCTGAGTATTCACCTTAAACTGCTTCTCATTGCTTTTTTTCTTGAATTTTTTGGTGCTGATGAAGCGATGGATTTAAATCTTTTTATTGCTGATTTGTGCTCTTCAGACAATTCTCTCTTGAGGGAGGCAAAACCATCGTGAAGCTCCTCCTTTAGATCAGGTAAGGTTTTGGCGAGATCAATTTCAGGATTGGATGGCATTTTAATGTAAAACTAGAAAAGTTCAAGAGCTGGGATGAATGCATTACAAATACATTACAAATGTCAAACCTGGAATACGCTATACAACGAAAGACTCAATTAACGCCATAGCGGCCTACATGCTAACATACCAATAAAAAAAATAATTACATTCTTTGTCACTGCCACTTACAGTTTACTTCTGCCGAATGTAAATACATCTCGTTGTCACTGGTTTCTTTCTTCCTACTCATAGCTCTTGTTGCAACAGCTGCTGGGTACAAACTGGGAATTCTCTTCTCTACTGGATCTGGAGACTTTTCTGAACTGGGTTTCTCAGCAACAATAGCATAAACAACCACTTTGTCTCCTGCAAGGTCATTTCCAATAATATAATAATAGTAATAATTCTTATTAGGTGCAAATTAACATCTGAATATGATCAAATGCGCCCTACAACTATAACTATCTGTAATCATTACAAAAAGTATACTTAAGAATACCTAAATTTACAATCTAAAATAAATCAATCCAATTATAACAGGCAAAAGCTTACCTAAATAAGTGAGTCTTTATTGTTCGTTTAAAAACCAAAAAGTTATCAATGTCTCTGACACTTGCAGGCAGACTGTTCCACAGTGCAGGGGCAGCTATTAGGAATGATCTGTCACCCAGAGTTTTCTTTGTTTTTCCCATGGGCAACTGCAATAGCAGTTCTTCAGAAGAACGAAGATGGTATTTAGATTTTAAACCCTATATGGTAGGCAATGGGTGGCCAATGCAAAGAAAATAAGACGGGTGTAATATGATTAAACCTCGTAGCTGAGCATACAAGCCGGGCAGCACTATTTTGAATGCATTGTAACTTACTCATGTATACTGCGTGAACTTTTTGAAGAAGACTATTCCACTAATCTAAGCAGCCTATAACAGTGGAGTGAACAAGGTACTTGAGGTACTTTCTGATCCGCCTTATATTGTAAATATGAAAAGATGCAGCTCTACATATCTTAGTAATGTGTGGTATCATACTCAGGTTCTGGTCAAACCATGATCCCAAGTTTCTAACTGAAGTTACGGGAGGTATAATGCTCTCCCCGACACTAAGATCATCAATGTGCAATTTAGCCAGTTGCTTTCAAGTGCCGATAATCATGAACTCTGTGTAATTATCATTCAAGTGTAGTTTATCCTAGATTATCCAAAATCGTATAGCCTGTATTTATTGCTGTATTGCCTCAACTGCATCATTTTGTGAACAAGCCAAGCCAAGCCAAGTCGGCATTGAATGATAGATAGAGCTGAGTATCATCTGCGCATGTGTGCGATTGTGGTTGATAGTTCTTAATAACCTGAAAAAGCTTACTCGCATAGATGGTGAACAGCAATGGACCTAGGCATGATTCTTGAGGAATGCCACATTGCAAATTGAACTTCTTTGATAAATTTTGATCAAAAGACACATGCTGCGATCTGTTGAGAAGGTAGGTTGTAAACCACTGCAATACTGATCCCCTAACTCCAAAGCTCATGCTGAGGTGATTCAATAACACTCCATGGTCAACTGTGACAAATGCAGCACTTAAATCAAGTAAAATAAGAAGGATAATACGTTGAGGTTCCAAGTCCATTAGGATGTCATTTTGCACTTTTAAAAGTGCAGTCTCAGTGCTGTGACACTCATGATACGCTGACTGGAATGGAGGGTATAAGCCATGTGATGTCAAATGCGCATGCGTTTGATCGAAGACAGCACATTCCATTAATTTTGAAACATACTGCAAATTAGACACAGGTCTTAAGTTACTAAAGTCTGAGAGCACACTAGACTTCTTGAGCAGAGGGGAAACTAATGCCTCCTTCCAGCAATCAGGAAATTCCTCAGATGAGGAATTATTCTAGGTCAGGTCAACAAGCGGCATGACTTCTAGCGTACTCAAGTTTGAAATCATCAAAGCTGTACAAGGTACTTGCTTAAGAATTAACTGGTGTGAGGTGCTATTGTTACACAAATCACAATATTTGAATAAGGACACAAAGGAGCGGAAAAGGTCTCTTTGAAGTTAAACGAAATCTACTTAGATATTCCATCTTTGTCTACAATAGAAAGAATCTCAAAATTAAAAAGACTGATGCAATAAACTGGAGGCCATTAGAAATAGGAAACTTAGGTGCAAATTCACAGCTGTTGAATAGAAAATAATACCTATCTTAATTGCAGCAGAGCAGCTTAGGAAATAAAAACAGAAAAGCAATTAAGTGTCTGCTTGTCTATGCAAGGTTGGTGTGGAAACTATCATGTGAAAAGAAATTAAAGTTACAAGTATAAACTCAGCTACCAACGACCATGAGAACCAATTTTTCCAGAAAGACCATTAACACTTGTATTTACCTAAAAAAAAAACAGTAATAAATAACAAAAGTGCCGAAAAGCAGGTGCATATAATGAAAGCAAGTAACAAGCAAAATCTATTCCAAAAGCTACTGTGGTTTTTTATACATTTTATTTAACTTACTAGAAGGAAAACCTGAATAAACCCAATATTTCAAATGGAAAAGTATGCGAATACATATGGAAGATATTTGTCCCAAAAACCATGAAAACCCTAAATATAATATTTTACATTATCAATTCAATTGCTCTGGTTATGATTTTATAATAATAGCAACAATTTGAATAGAACAAGCCATTCATCATCCTTTCTTGCTTAACCGCTTGAGTGAAAGAATGAACAGAACACAGGAACTAGGTCAAAACCGGAAGAATAAACTTGATCTGCGCTGCCATAAAATACTGAAAATTTGTTCAAACTAAAACACATAATTTTTCCCATATCATTATTTATTAATGAAATAATCAGTCAAGAAGAAGATAAGTTAAGATAAGATGAGTTGTCTATATCAAGCACCGTGGTACTAATGTACATGCGCACTAAACAAATGAAGAACAAGCTGTGATAAGTCATCCATACTGAGTACTACAGTAGTAAGGTATTAGCGCACTAAACAAATGAAGAATAAGTAGTGATGAGTCATCCGTACTAAGTAATAAAGTACTAACGTACAAATGCACTAAAGTAATGAAGAGCAAGCTGTGATGAATCGTCCATACCAAGTGCTACAGTACTAACATACCAAGGCATTAAACAAATGAGGAACAAGCCGTGATGAGTTGTCTGTACCAAGTACTACAGTACTAACGTACTAAGGCACTAAACAAATGAAGAACAAGCTGTGACAAGTTGTCTGTACCAAGAACTACAGTACAAATGTACTAGTGCACTAAACAAATGAAGAACAAGCTGTGATGAGTTGTCCCTACCAAGTGCTACGGCACTAAAACACTAGGCAAATAAACATGCTGTGGTGAGTGTCTGCACTGAGTACTATGGTACTAATGTACTAAGGCACTAAACAAATGAAGAAGAAGCCGTGATGAGTTGTCTGTACTAAGTACTATGGTATTGACATACTAAGCAAATAAACATGCTGTGGTGAGTGTCTGTACTGAGTGCTACGGTACTAACATACTAAACAAATGAACATGCTGTGGTGAGTGTGTTTGATACTAGTAGAGTGCCCTCTGATATTGCGATAGGAAGCTTGAAGCGTCTACTGCAACATGTAGGTCGTCTTAGCTTGTGTAACAAAGAGCAATAAGACAAGTAGAATGCAATTCATTCCAGAATAAACAATTTTGGATGCAATATAATTTCGAATAAAGCATCCGATGAGTTGTAGTATTAGCTTGGTGTACTTACTCCTTTATACATGACGCGTGATTAGATAAAAAATAATCATGCATGATTTAATAGAAAAATTCAGCGTAATGTGTTATTGGAAACCCCTGCTTTGCCAACCTTTGCATATATTGCGTGCTGCTGCATGCAATATCCTGTACAAAAAAGTAAACTCCATTTCCCAGCTGATAGGCAGTCAGTAAACTTTTGTACCTCTGCTGAAAAAGCCTCTTTATATGCCTCCAAGAACCCACTGAATGAGACCCAGCGGTGGTTTCTCTGAAAAAAGATAAGATCAAAGGATTTTAATTTTTTCCTCAAATAATCTTATCAATCAAGTACATGAAACTGGTTACTCAAGTTTAGGGGAACATGTATCTTGAATGGAACAACACTCACCCAAGGCTCGGTTTCCACTTGTAGAAATTATGATCCATATAGGACACGTTGCTTGCCTCAGTGAAAGATGAATGAATACCTTTTGGATAAATATGCGCTCCACTTTGGTCAGTGAAGTGCCCAATGCTATATGTAGTTTTACACTCTTTGCACTCAAGAGCTAACTTACTGGCAGGCAAAGGGCCTGTTGAACCATGAACAATTACTTTCGTGGGGCTGCTGTGCATTTGAAGGCGCTATTCACATTTCAAACACGATTCCTCTGGGGTAATGATGAACTTGTTGAAATGACAACAGTTATCTCCAGTAAGAGACCATAAAATGTCTTCTAGAGCAATGGAGGAGGATAGAAACTTAGGGCAATATTGTTCCAAGAACTCAAAGGAGGATTTCACTTCAGCTGGTGACAATGGAAAACCCATCTTGGATGTCATGTCTGAGATGAATGAAAACCAAATCAGAACACTTGATCCTTGCATTGTCTTGCTTAAAGTGGGAGGGACGTGATCCAAAGCCAACTTTAAAATGACTACACCATGAAGACCCATGGCCACAGACAACAAAAGAAGGGCTTGGTCTTCCTTTAATAGAACGTTGTTTCTAATCACGAAAGAGGGGTCGAAACTCTTCAATATCGAGACTGCTGCATCGATCTCCTCTTGGATGCACAGATTTGGCCAGTGATCATATCTGGCTGAAAGCACTCGGCCAGATTCTTCATGATGCTTCTGAAAGAAGTGACGAAGTGAATGTAATGGAATCAAACTGTGGTCAACTATGTATGCAGTTTTTTTGCCAAATAATTGAAACGAAATAATTGAAAAAAGAATTAAATAGAAAGCAACTTGATAATTGCACTTAATAACAGAGGAATAAGTTCTTATTGTTATAGGGCTCAAAAGCTTCTGCAATTTGTTAAATAAACAACTGTTGCTGCGGGCAACAAGGGATTTCATATTAAGTGATACTGGTTAATTATTGTTTGAAACAATCGCTCACTAAAATACACTTAAGACATGAAGAGAATAATGCAAAAAATGTCTCACCTCCATCCCTTTCAATTTCCTGACGAGTTTTGCTAAAGAAAGCTGAGAATGCTAAAACATGATGCAGGTGACAAGAAAATGTCGGTATGGGGTGAACAAAACTTTGATGAAAACAAAAATAATCAAATATAGGAAGTGCAGTATTGAACACTCTCTTGAACTCTGGAGTATTTTTCCATTCAAAGCTACATATAGGACAAAAAGAATCAGAAATATTAATTTTTTTGCAGATATCATCAATAGTAATTTATAAGCACACTTGCATGTCATTTTCTTTTTTAAAAAAAAGTTGATACATGGGATATTTACCACCTCAAAATGGAAATGAGAAGGCTCTGGATTAGAAGAGTATTTTTGTAATTGGCAACAAAGAAACAAGAGGGGGACATGGGGGCTTCTGAATACTGCATTACCACTAACAAAATGGAACTAACACCACATCACCCAAAAATATTATCAAAGCACCGACATCACAATATATTCTAAGTCTCAGCATTTGAATGTTTTGGTTTCACTCATCTTTACCTCGCGCTAGTCTTTGGCTGACCGATAGTGCATGTCTAGGGGTCAAGTAAAATATTACTGAATTCAGTTAGGGGTCAGTCAGCTAATGTTTATTTAAGATTCACTTGGATTTATCGCTTATTTTGTGGGACAATTTACCACGGTTTTATCGAAATCCTAGTTTTCTCTAGGTTAGAGAATAGACTGCAACTCAGAAATGGTTTATTTCACTAATAAACCATTGATTTAAGCAACACCACAATGCGATTTGTTTTTCACCGCAATGCCACATTAAAAAAAAGGGTCAACTTAGTACCTTATTACACCGTGCACCATTTATTTTGTACCAGACTGCCTTACACGAGTCTGCTAGGTTCCAGTCCTTTAAAAGAACAGTAATACGTTAGTATGCAAGTCATTTGTGCCAATAGAGTACGAAAGAGTTACGTCACGCTTCCATGGCAACCAAATTTCCTGTTCTAAACAAACGCTCGTGAAACAAGATGGCGGTGCTGACAATTGCATCTCTACTTTCTTTCTTCGAAAATGAGAATAAATCCGTTTCACGAGGTGAAAATCACTTCAAATCTAACCATGTGGAAAGCTTTAGTGCAAGTCAAGGTTTTTTGAAGGGCCAGGTTCACGCTAGTATGAAAAAAGTGTATAATGTGACGGTAAGTGAAATGCGGTAAATGACCACCATTGAAATGAAAGCTTATAGAAAAATACTGTTAAACTTTGTTTATTATAATTTTCTTTTTAGATATACCTTGACCAAAACAATGCGATTAAATCGAGCGAGTGCGAGTGTCCACGGAGAGCTTATAAATGTAGCAATGCTGCAGCTCTGTTCATCTATGGAATTTATAACTTGAGTCGGACTGATGTTGAGTGTTCATGGAAAAAACGGAATGCACCTGATATTTCTCGGAAATCTATTTCTGAAATGTTTCCTCCAACCAAGCCAGGATATACAGCCTTACTCCGACAACCAAATCAAGGCGATCAAGAAGCGCTGTATTCAGAATTGCGAGCGTATGGAAAGTTCACTGGCCTATGCTGGCTGTTAAGCCCAGAGCCAAAACAACTGGGGGATCTGCCTGTCTCAACAGTGGAAGAGCTAATTTTTTCTGAGGAATTTCTCACTCTATCTACTGCTGTTGAATAACTAGTTTATCAGACGAAAATTAAAGGTTGAGAGAGAAATTGTAAATCAGATCAGCTCTTTAACTGTCAGTCAGAGAAACAATCCCTCCTGGCATTTAGTGAGGAAGAGGCGCTTGACTGCAAGCAATTTTGGCTCTCTCATCAATGCTAAGAGGGTTACCCCAGCCCCTATTAAGCGTCTCTTGGGGGAATATGACATCTCACGTGTCAAAGCTGTGGCATGGGGAGTCACAAATGAGGCTGAAGCCATCAAAACATTTACTGCCAAAACTCATCTTGAAGTTGTTGAGACGGGGGTGTGGCTTGACGAGTCAGGCGTTCTTGGAGCTTCCCCTGATGGATTAGTGGGTGAAGACCATGTTCTAGAGGCGAAGTGTTCCTATACATTCAGAGATGCAAGTATTGAGGAAGCTTTGAAAAGTGACACATTTTGTTTGGAGAAAAAAGAGGATGGATCGTACTCACTAAAAAGGAATCATGTCTACTGGCACCAAGTGCAAGGGCAAATGTACTTAGCCAAACGAAATTACTGTTACTTTGTTGTTTGGAAAAATCGCAGGTGTGTAGTTAATGAAATCAAGAAGGATCCATCCTGGGAAGAAAACCTTACCAGGCTCAGGGAATTTTACTTTAAACACCTCTTCCCCAAAATTGTTGAGGGAGAACTATAGTTTGTAGAATTATTGCGAGGTTTAAAACCAGCAGGAAGTTTGTACCATGTTCCCGTTAGACAATTTTAATACTGGAACAATAACAAGAACAGCAACCTTCCATGTTCAGTAATGAAAACAAACCCATTTTTATTGAGAATTATCAAATATTCTTGATGTTGTGTTTTCTATAACATTTAAGATTAGAATAAAGGGGTAAGTTTCTAAAGAAACTGTGGTGCTGCGTCGGTGGGAGAGTATAGCAGGTAATTTAGTGTTACCACCGTAAAGGGTAAAAAAGCTGACATTTCAAGCGTTAGCCCTTTGTCAGAGCGATTACTGAATCGCTCTGACGAAGGGCTAACACTCGAAACATCAGCTTTTTTATCCTTTACGGTGGCTAATTTACGTTTTCAACCCAGTTGTTAACACTAAATTACCTGATTTAAGATTAGAGTTGCATTTGTTTACAGCTGAAAATGCTGGCTTTACTGTATGTGACTTCAGACAAATGCTCTATTATTTTGTTAACATACTATACATTACAAAAATAGAAAATGCACCCTTATTTTATAAACATTGCCATTGCCACTTGCCATATGGTTCATTAGGCAGTCGTTCGTCATGAACTGTAAACAGTTTCCAACTAAAGCATGAATGAATGAATCTCATGGTAATGTATTTATTTATAGTCTACTGAATTTTTCAAGCATATCATGCGAGTCAACGACTGATCAAAGCTGTTTTCCTTTTCACCAGAACTAATGTAAGGATATTACTTAAGATACTATCGCAAAGACTTTGTGAGATATTAGTCCTTGACATCACAGCTCAAAACACAAGCCAAACAGCAAAACACCGCGAAAGCGCCACGCAACTGATAACACACAATCTACGACAAACTATAAATTAACCTTACCTTATTAATCGAATCCAGCGTTGGTACTCCCCCTTTTTCTTAATTTTACGTGGAAACCCATAGAATTTACAAGTATGTGATTCGGAATGATGGTCACAGCCCGGTACAAAGCAGTGAACCATCACGATCTTTCACCTCTAACTTCGGCTCTCTGTCTGCTCAGTTGACGATTAAGATCTTCTTTCAAACGAATAAATTTTCGTCTACGTCATCAAAAGTTACACAAAAAACTTACAGTCCACTCAATAAAGGAAGCTATGAAAATAAAGGCCGAAAAACTGAAAAGGAGTTGAAAGCCGCGCTTGTAATGCTACGCTTGACACACTTTGTTTAGAACAGAAAATTTTGTTGCCATGGAAGCGTGACATCACACTTTAGTACTCTATTCGAGAGGTGATGTTAGTATACTAGTACGTTGGTACACAAGTTTAATTGAACACTAGTATGTTGGTATGCAAGTGCTTGTTCGAGAAGTGCAGTTAGTACACTAGTATGTTGGTATGCTTGTTACATGCAGTCCTCTAATCGAATGCTTGTACATGAGAATGCAGGTCATTCATGGTTGTCGGAAAAGTGGAGTTAGTACGTTGGTACACAAGAGACATGCAGTCTTTTAATTGAACCCTAGTACGTTGGTATGCAAGTCATTCATTGTAGTTAGTATGCTAGTATGTTGGTACACTGGTGACATGCAGTCCTCTGGTTGAACGCTTGTACATAAGGACGCAGGTCATTCATGGTAGTTGGAGAAGTGGAGTTAGTATGTTGGTACGCAAGTGACATGCAATCCTCTAATCAAACATTGGTACATGAACGACACAGGTCATTCATGTTTGGAGAAGTGGAGTTAGTGCACTAGTATGTTGGTATGCTAGTGACACAGTTATCTTATGTACTGTTCATACTGTAGTACAGGTGAACACCATTAGTACTGTAGTACCAATGAATAAGCAAAAAACTGAAGGAAGTCTTTCCTTAAACGGGAAGCATATGGCAACTTGACTATAATTTGGAATGGCCACCAAAATGAGTTGGATATACCAATCTTTCGCACCAGAACTTCCCATAAGTATGCCTAATGTACGCTTTGTGCAAGGTTCAAATGGAAAATTTTTAAGTTCTAAAACTTTTCTATACTGTAACAAGACTTCATTGTAAAATTGTATTAAATGCTTGACTTTTGCAAATCTTTTAACTGAGCATAATGAATTTATGGCAAAACAAAGATCACTGTAACTTCAACAGTGAAATTGTCATGGCATGTAACGAATACTGAAACTGCGTGGCTGGGAACTGGGTGTAGTGTAAATACGAATGAAAGAAGCTTTGCATAGGAGTTCAAATAACCAACTTTGAAGTTAAAAAGTACAACAAAGAATTACGGAGGAAACACAACAGGCTGCTTTCATTTTTTTTACTAATCAAGAGTTTGCATTATACACCACAGTTAAATTGTCCAAGGGTAGCAGCATTTCTGCTGTCTCTACCACACAAAACCCGGGGAAGTTTCCCTTAATTACATTACTTAGCACATCCTGAAAGGCAGTTAACTAGATTTATTGACCATTGAAATGTATAACTAATTTTGAAGAAACATATTGTGGACAGTTAAAAATTTTCATTGTGTGTCCACGCCAATCACAGTGTACTACATTACTTGAAGTTCCTTTCAGAATTCTTTTCGTACAGTTGACGCATGGAACAAATGTTTCTACTTTCTCAATTGTGTGAACATTTGGTATGCTTACTGGCAAAGTTTCATTTGCAAACTTCATCTGTTCTTCTGGAATTTGAAGCTGAACGATTGTTGTATCAGTTTCAGGTGTAACAGCTGAACTGTGCATGGTTGAGTTTTTTTGCTTTTTTTCCAAACGTGTACCTGAATTGGTGCAATCTGGTAGACAGTTTCAATTTTGGTCCTTGCAATATTTTCTTCCCAAAGGTCAATTGTGATTGTTTCAGTTGTATCTGTTGTTTCGTGCTCAAATCTTTTATTGCACTCTAGTCGAATGGCATGTACACAAGATCATGTGACTTCTAACGAATACATTAGCATATCTGACATAATTAAGCGAGCATACATTAGTCACGTAACATCCCCCTTCCTTTGGGATGACAACTTGAAAACAATAACCACAATAACATAATCAATGCTCCTTAATCAAAACGTCAAGTCCAGTTTCTAACAAATGTTCAGAGTCCTTAGTGCAAGTAGTCCTTAAGGTAGGCAGGTTCTCTGACGGTCCTTTTGGGGCGCTGTGCTTCAGGAGCGTGTACTACTTGCTGATTGGCCCCGGACTGGACTGATGCTTCCTGGGTGCTGTTGGCCCCAGCTTGAATCTTTTCCTGATTCTTGTTTGGAGCGTGTGATGGCATCTGTTCAGAGGTTTGTTGGACTGGTGGTGTCCGCTGTGGGGACCTCTGTGGTACGGGCTGCCCTGTTCCCTTTCTCCTAGGTCCCTTTCTCCGTCTCGACTTCATAGGAACGTTTGTCATGTCTTTTCGCCACCGTGGCCTGTTCCCATACTCTTTTTCTTAGTCGGAATGGTCTCATCCTGACCTGAGCTCCTTCTTCTAAGGGGGAAAGGTCACGCATTCCTCTGTTGTAATACAGAGTTTGCTGCGCCTGCTTTGCCTGCGTCTTCCTCTTTACTGTTTCAGCTGGTACACACTGCGGCTTTAGTAGCTCTTTGGTTGACGGGAGTTGTGTCTTACAACGCCGGCCAAGTAACCGTTGGGCAGGACTGGTCCCCATTGACTCAGTAGGGGTGTTTCTATGCGCCAGTACTGCAAGGTAAAGGTCACCTTTGGTGTCTTTGGCCTTTCGCAGAAGTCGTTTTGCCCCTTTGACAGCTGCTTCTGCCTTGCCATTTGTCTGTTGGTGTCCAGGACTTCCTGGTCGGTGCTCAAAACCCCAATCGTTGGCAAAGTTACTGAATTTCTCGCAAGCAAACTGTAGGCCATTGTCACTCATGACGATGTCTGGTATGCCTTGACTCGCGAAGTGGCATTTCAGCTTCTTTATGACAGTGATGACTGTTGTGTTAGGAAGGTGGTCGATTTCCCAGAAATTTGAGAAATAGTCAACAATGATCAGGTAGTTGTAGTGTCTAAAAGTGAAGAAGTATGCCACAAAAGGCAGCCACGAAGGCGAACAACAACAGTACACACAGTACACGTTTCTTTTAATAATCTTCCCGCGCTCACACTTTCCCGGATGTATACTTTTACATAAACAACCGCTGTCCTAGTATACTACATTCCCTCTCTTTCTTCGCTCAGATGGTTGACCTCGAAAGACAGAAACATAACAAACTTCCACTTTGTTTAGATACCGTAAAAGTTCAATTCGATTCCAAATGTTCAAGACAAAAATCACGCTAAACATAAACATAGCCTTGGCCGTCCAGCTTATAAAACAACGTTTCAATGTCACTCATGTAATAACGAACAGTAATATGAAAATGCCAATGTCACTAGTTTTAGTACAGAACGTAGTCACTCAGAGCCTTTGGACGGCTCGTAATTCTGCCGGATCTTCTCACATGCGGCTCAGCTGTAGGTACAGTAGAAGGTACATCTTCTGGTGGTGATTCAGCCATTGGTACTTGATCCTCTGCCACAGGTGGCGTCTCAAATGACTTAGGTTCAGTCCGTGGTTTAGCGTCCTGTTGTGGCGTTTCCTGTTCTTCTGGATCTGGCATATTAAAGGACTTAATATGCTGAAGGCTGCGTTTGTACTGGACACCTTGAGGCGATCGCAACACCACCTGGTCCCCATAACGAGATATCACCTGATATGGTTCCTTCTCATAGCAAGGTGACAGCTTATTTTCTTTCTTCTTCTCAAGCAGAACACTGTCTCCTTCTTTCACATTTCGATCTCTGGCATGGAACTTCTTGTCCACATAGTCCTTGTTAAACTGCTTTCTCTGATTGTCCCGATCACGAACGGCTTGGTCGCTCACTTTTAGCTCCTCCTCTTCAACGTTGACTAGCTCAGGCATTTTAGTTGTTAGCTTTCTCCTAAACAATAACTCGGCGGGACTCTTTCCTGTGGTTGAATGTGGCGTGGACCTGTACGCCAAAAGAAACCTGTTTAGTTCCTCTCTCCAATTCTGTCCTTCTGCATGGGCTGCTCTCATGGACTTAAGAAGCGACCTGTTTTGCCTCTCTACCTCGCCATTAGCTCTTGGCCATAGAGGTGTTGTGTAACGGTGTTCAATCCCCATTTCATTCAGGTAATCTTCTACTTCTTTGGATACAAGATTTGAGCCATTGTCGGTACGCAGACCTTTAGGCAACCCATGTCTTGCAAATTGGGCATCCAAGCAATGAATGATGGTTTTGCTGGAAGTTGTTCGGATAACATCAACTTCTATCCACCGGCTGTAATAATCAACGAGAACTAACAAGTGTTCTCCAGAAGGTAACGGACCCATTAGATCCACAGCTACTTCTTCCCATGGTTTGTTGGGTAACGGTGTTGACTTCAATGGTGGGGGTGGAACGTTCTTTGTAACCATCTGGCACCCGTAACACTCTGCACATCTTTTCTCGGCATCACGATCCATAGCAGGCCACCAGACTTTTGTTCTAAGTCTCTCCTTTGTCTTTGTGACTCCTTGGTGCCCCTCGTGTGCCACACTAACGACTCTCTTGCGAAGTGCTTGGGGTATAACAATTCTTGTCCCCCGGAGAATTACATGGCCAATAAAAGTCAACTCATTGCGCACTGGCAAATACTGCTTTGGGGCATTGTCCCATTTCCCTTCGATGAGACAATTTCTGAGTGCTTGCAACTCAGAGTCTTGTGCTGAGACTTGTTCAATCTCTTTGATTCTCAATGCAGCGGGGACAGCATGTAGAGCTATCGCGCGTACATATCCATCATCTTCCGCGGAATTGTCTGACGCCGGTATCTTCGTCAGTCGGGAAAGGGCATCTGCGATGTTTTTTCTTGAAGGCACATAGCAAA
Organism: Pocillopora verrucosa; assembly: GCF_036669915.1. Lineage (NCBI taxonomy): Eukaryota > Metazoa > Cnidaria > Anthozoa > Scleractinia > Pocilloporidae > Pocillopora > Pocillopora verrucosa. The sequence goes on from NC_089314.1 coordinate 16,154,781, forward strand.
CTTGATAGTTGTACGGTTGTAAACGCAGAACCCAGCGCTCTATTCTGGCTGAAGGTTTAGACTTCCTGGAATAGATGACTTTAAGTGCTTCATGGTCTGTCACCAGATCAAACTGTGGAAGCCCGTACAAGTAGAGGTGGAAGCGTTCACAAGCCCAGACTAAGGCTAGTGCTTCCTTTTCTGTCTGACTATAACGACGCTCCACTTGACTCAAACTACGACTAGCATAACAGATGGCACGGCTTTCCCCATTCTTTTCTTGCACCAGCACGGCGCCAAGTCCAACAGGACTTGCATCAGCAATAACACGGGTGGGTGTGTCCTTATCGAAGTAAGCTAGGACTGGTGCACTTGCAACTTGACTCTTCAATCTCTGAAACGACTGCTCCTGCTCCTTGCCCCAAACGAACAGTTCCCCTTTTCTTGCAAGTTTTCTGAGGGGATCAGCAGTGGTAGCAAAATCGGGTATAAACCTGGCACTGAATCCAACGAGCCCCAAGAAGCTACGGACTTCTGAGGGTGTCTGAGGCTGACTTGCCTCTGCAACTGCTCTGACTTTTTCCTCCGTTGGGCCGATGCCATGCTTACTCAGCAAAAGACCCATGAATACCACTTTAGTCATTCGGAAAGTGCATTTTTCAGCATTCAAAGTCAGCTGCTTCTCACTAAGACGTTGCAACACACTGTGTAAGTTCTTATCATGTTCTTCAGTGTCTCGACCATGAACGATAAGATCATCTGCTATGTTTGACACCCCTTGTAGACCTGCCATTGACTGGGTGATGATATGCTGGTACTTCTCTGGTGCGGCATTTACACCGAAACTCAAACGTTTGTAGCGGAATATACCATCATGGGTGGCAAAAGCAGTGATATCCCTTGAATCAGGATCCAGCTCAATTTGGTGAAAACCCCACCTTAAATCTAACTTCGAGAAAACACCACTCCCATTAAGACTTTCAAGGACTTCATCTATGGTTGGTATGGGCAATCTTTCCCGAATAATGGCCTCGTTGGCTCTCCGCATGTCGACACACAACCTTATGTCCCCGGACGGTTTAGGAGCAAGAACGACTGGGCTTACCCACACCGTAGGCCCCTCGACTTTCTCAATTATGTCCTTTTCAAGGAGTTCGTTAACCTTGGCAGTTACTTTGTCTTTTACAGAAAAAGGTACTCGTCGCATTTTTTGAACGACTGGAGTTACACTGGGGTCAATGTGTAGCTTCAACTGATAATCTTTAAGCTTTCCAATTCCCTGGAATACACTGGGGTATTTTGCTTTGAGTCCTCCCACGAAGGTACCATCAACAGTGTTACAGTCTCCTGTCCCAAGAGTTCCCGAGAGATCCACACGAAGGATTCCAAGATCTGTGGCGGACGAATATCCCAGCAAACAACGCCCGGATTCAACAACAATGAAATCTGCCACAACCTTTCCTTTGGGTACGGAAACTTCTGTCTGAAACTGGCCCTCAATTTTAAGCTCTCGACCCCCATAAGCATACAATCTCTTCAGACAAGGTTTTAATTCAATCTTGAGCCCCTGATACTTAAGTTCCTGCAGTGTATCTTTACTAATGAGGTTACTTGCAGAACCTGAATCAATCAACACATCTCTGCTGATTCCACCAATCTTCACTGAGATAACGGGTTCAGAGGAATTTGACATAGCACATGTCTGTTCTTCTATAGTAAAAGCAAAACTGTCATCCTCACCTGACTCGTTACAATGACCCTCAACATGATTTGCCTGTCTCCCCTTGCCATGACGCTGCTGTCTGCCTCCCCGTTGTTGGTTGTTACCTTGTTTTCCAGGCTTCGAGTTCCTTCCCCCTTTGCAACAGCTGGCATAATGACCATATTTACCACACTTGCTGCACTTGCGACCTCGGGCGGGACAATTTGTACTTTGGGCAAAATGACCTTCTTTACCACAGTTGAAACAAACGCTTTTCCCTTTGTCTCCACGCCCAGGACGTTCTTCAACTGCATGAGTACCTGCTCCAGGTTCTTGGCTTGGCATGACCATTTGACCTGCCTCCTCGTGTGAGGCTTCCCACTTTCGAACTTTATCCATTGCTGCTTGCAGAGTAATATTAACGACTTCCAATAGCTTCTTCTTTAGCTCAACATTAGGCAACTTTTCAATCAATTGATCCCGTAAATTTTCTTCCAAAGTTGGACCAAAATTACAATGACGAGCTTGTTTACGTAAACGAACCATGAACTTATCGGCGGTCTCTCCCTTTGTCGGCGTAAGTTGACGAAAGACATGACGCTCGTACGGTACATTGTCCTCGGCTCGGAAATGAGCATCCAACTTTCGCAGACACACCACATACTCATTATCCTCGTTAGCATTCAGTGGTCCAGGATCTGGAATATCTTCGTAAATATCTTGTACTTCCATACCTGCTAAATGAAGTAACTGAGCTGTTTTCCGAGAAGGATTCGTAATTCCCTTGCCATCGATGTAATACTGATACGATCGTTTCCACTGTCGCCATCGTTCCGCGACCTGAGAGGAAGACCCTGTTAAATCTAGAGGTGGAAGCGCCCTTTCTACTGAATTCGCCATCCTCGTCGCCAATTTGTAGTGTCTAAAAATGAAGAAGTATGCCACAAAAGGCAGCCACGAAGGCGAACAACAACAGTACACACAGTACACGTTTCTTTTAATAATCTTCCCGCGCTCACACTTTCCCGGATGTATACTTTTACATAAACAACCGCTGTCCTAGTATACTACAGTAGTCCTGGCCACTGATGGTGTACAAATCTGTACCAATCTTCTCCCATGGGCGTTCTGCAATTTCATGGCTCATCAAGGACTCTCTCTGCTGCCTCACCTCATATTTGCTACACGTCTCGCATTGTGAGATGTACTCCTTTAGCTTGGCGGTCATGCTGGGCCAGTACATGCACTCTCTAGCTCTCCTCAAACAGCCATTGACGCCGATGTGTGAGCTGTGAAGGCATTCTTTCATCTTTGGCGGCATCTGTTTCGGGATGAGGAGTCGCTCTCCTTTGAAGATAAGACCATCATAGACGCTCATCTCGTCCCTGAAGCTGAAGTAGGGTGCAAGTACTGCTGGAAGTTCTTGCTTTTCCTCTGGCCAACCAATCTGGATGACTTCCTTTAATTGCTGCAACATGTCATCGTCACGGGTGCTGCTCCTAATCTCCTCCAGTCTTTCATCAGTCATTGGCAGTAGTTTGACTGCGTTTACACGTTTGAATTCCCCTTGGGTATTCTCAGTGGTGGGAAGAAATGCCCTGCTGAGGGTGTCTGCGAGGTACATCTCTGGACCTGGTTTGTAGACAATGGTCATGTCATACTTCTGAATCTTCAACAGCATCCCTTGTAATCTCTTGGGTGCGCTTCGGGTGGCTTGTTGGAGATGGCGGCTAGCGGCTTATGATCACTCTGAACTGTCACTGAGCGACCGTAGACGTACTGGTCAAATTTCTGTAGCGCAAATACTACTGCCAGCATCTCCTTTTCAATCTGTGCATAACGTATTTCTGGGTCTGTCATGGCATGGCTTGCAAAGGCTATGGGTTGCCCATTCTGCATGAGGGCAGCCCCAAGTCCCTTTTCACTTGCGTTGCATTGCACTGTGAGTTCCTCACCAGGGTTGTAATACTTCAACAAGGGTGCCTCTGTCAGAAGCTCTTTGACCTTCTCAAAGGCTGCCTCCTGTTCATGTTGCCATTGCCATGGTACATCTTTACGTGTCAACTGCTGTATGGGTCCTAGCACCTCTGCCATCCGTGGCAGAAATTTTGCAAGATAGTTCACGAACCCGCAGAATCGCCTGACAGCTTTGACATTGTCTGGCTTGGGCATGTTGTGTACGACCTCAATCTTTTCTATGTCAGGTCTCAGGCCATCTGCTGTGACCAAGTGTCCCATGTAGGGTATCTCTTTACATAGCAGCTTGAGTTTCTTCTTGTTGAGCTTTACTCCTTGCTCTGTGCACCACTGTAAGAACTGCTGCAGCTTGTTGTTGTGGTCAGCGGTTGCCTCCTCATCTGTCTCCCCTACTCCATAGATGACCATGTCATCGTGTACTGTCAGCAGGCCATCTAGTCGGTCAAGTGCTTGGTTCAGCCTCTTCTGGAATATCTCACTGGCCACACTGACTCCAAATGGAAGGCGTTTCCACCGGTACCTGCCGTAGGGAGTGTCAAAAGTTGTCAGCCTGCTCGACTTGTCATCCAGTTTTACATGCCAGTAGCCGTTTCTGGCATCTATTTTCGTGAAAACTTTTGCTCGTGCAAGGCTTGGGAGTACATCATCTATCACAGGCAGGGGGTATCTCTCTCTCTTCAGTGCTTTATTCAGTTGCTGCGGGTCTAAGCAAAGTCTCAGATCACCCGATTCCTTTGCTGCAATGACAAGGTTGCTCACCCAGTCGGTGGGCTCATCAACAGGCACCAGTACACCAATGTCTGTCAGTCTATCAAGCTCAGTTTTGAGCTTCGGTTTAATGACGAATGGCACTCGTCGCGATGGTGCAATGGTGGGAGGCACAGAAGGGTCAACGTCAAGGTGCTGCAGTCCTTCAAGTGTCCCCAAGTCGCCCTCAAATACGTCACGGTATTCTTCAATGATTTCTTGTGCTGTCTGGGACTTAGTATTTGCCACTCTCGCTGCAGCGATTTTCTCGCAATTCTCTTCGTGTACTTCAATAAGTCCCATCTGCTGTATCACTGCTGCGCCTAGCAGTGGGGTGAGATTCTCATCTGAGATGATGAACTCTACGGAGTACTTCTTTTGATTCCTAGGATTGCGTATGGTCACGCGGCAGATTCCTTCAGGTTTAAGTTCAGTCTTATTCCACAAAACACGTTTCGTTGGCTGGATATCTTCTTTGTTGACGTATTTACTTGGCAAAACATTTACGGTTGCACCGCAGTCAATATGGAACTTAATGGGCTTCTCGTTGATAAGCATCTGTGCGTATATTTCACGTTCCGAGACGCTGTTGACAGTTCCTGTCATCTCTGGTTTCGAGATCACGCAATACAGGAATTCTTCCTCGCTGGTTTCGTCTTCTTCAAATTCAACATTGTGTGTTTTCTCTCTTGCTCTGCACTGGGACGCGAAGTGGTTTTTTTTTCCACATGCTCCACAAATACGGCCCCAAGCGGCGCAATTGGTTCTGCCTTTACGATATTTTCGCCCACAGAAATCACATGGCCTGTCGCTTGTGTTGTCATCGTTGGGTTTCCGGTTCCGATTATCTCGGCCCGTTTGCTTCGGGTATTTGCGCTCTGGTTTCTTCGGTCTCTCCATCTTCACCTTATGGACATCTTCAGGTTCCTGTGTAGTCTGATCCATATTCTTAAGCTGTGTGTTCGAGACTTCGTCGCTTTTCGCGATCTCGATGCACTTTTGGAAAGTTAGTTTGCCTTGACTCAATAGGCGTTTGCGCGTTCCTCCATCACCTAGGCCAAGTACGATTCGGTCGCGGATGAGTGTGTTGTGTAAACACGTGCGGAAATTGCATGTTTGTGCAAGTGTCCGAAGTTCTCCTACGTAATCATCTATGGATTCTCCTTCCTTTTGATCGCGGCTGTTGAAGACGTAACGCTCGTACGTTTTGTTCGTCTCACCGATCGCAAAATTGTCAAATTACTTGAATATCTCGGACAGCTTGCATCGGTTTTCGTCACTGAGGTCAAAGCTGTTGTAAATCTTGACCGCGTCGGGTCCTACTGTGTAAAGGAATAATGCCACTCTGTATTCCTCTGTCTGCTTGTCGAGCTGTGCTAAGATAGAGTAGTTCTCCCATTTCTGTTTATAAACTTTCCAGTTTACGGCCTTGTCTTTCGCCGACAGTTTTAAGCCAGTGGGCGGTTGTATGCCCTGCATCATCGGCGGCGGGAAAATTTGCTGTGAGGGGTTTCCACTCGAAGACGGCGGTGGATCAGGCATCTGTACGGTTTCAAGATTCGTTTCTGCGTACTGAACGGATTCAGGGTTCTTTTCTGCGCTCGAACTCAAACGGTGTAAAGGTTTGACGAGCTTTCACGCTGCCACCATGTTTCGTGCTCAAATCTTTTATTGCACTCTAGTCGAATGGCATGTACACAAGATCATGTGACTTCTAACGAATACATTAGCATATCTGACATAATTAAGCGAGCATACATTAGTCACGTAACATCTGTGAAGGTGGCTTGTACCAATCTCAGTTTGTTTTGACAAACAAGTTCTTGATCGCACATGTAAACAATCTTTCCATAAATGATTACTTTATTCCAGTCACTGAAAGAATTAAAAATTTTTGCAACTGAGAGGATTAGCAATGTAGCCATTGTGTCCTCAGAATACTGGAAGGAATACTTAGTTAAGTTATGGATGATAAGTTTAGTGCCATCACTTGTGTGCTTGAATTGCTGTGTTTTCACTGGAGTGTGAGACTTCTGGAATAAAGCAGCACACCTTGAGATCCTTTTTTGCTGGTTTACAACAGAGTAGAGTAGAACACTATCTTTCTTGTTCCTTTTTGACGGCAATAACTGATGAATGTAAGCAATAACAGCATCATTTGTGCCTTGAAATGGTTCACTCTTCTTTTTTGGAACACTGTGGCTGCTGTGAAATGCAACTTGTCTGCCTGACTTCTTTTTCCATGGAGCTGGAGTCACCCATTGAAGACAGTGATAAATCCAATGCACTTGGATGTTCTTTGCTACCACTGGTGCGACTTGCATCACTAGCCAAGGAAAATCTGAAATCTAAGGTGCTTGGCTGTTACATGCCACTGGTGGTTTTACTTGTATCTTGGGCAAACACGGAAGATGGATTTGCTACCTGACAGTTTGTTTACTGCGCCACAGATGCTTGGATGGCCCACTGGGTTGACAGCTGTTCACAACTGTATTTTTGCTGTGTTCTGCTCCATAACCCTTGCAGGTCTATTGGTTGACTTCCTGATCTGATTGAGTTGATAAAAATAGTGTTTTCATCCTTTTTATACTCATTTGGAGGATTGAAAATACTGTTTTCAGATTGGCCAAGTAAGTCTGGTACAGCTATGAAATTGATAGATTTTGATATATGTCAGAAATCGCAACCATCAACTATGGACTCTGTGGGCTGGAATAGGTCTGCAATACATGGTAAACTGCTTTACCTGTTTCAAAAGAGGAAAAGGACAAAAAATTACTGACAGTGAAAGTTTCGGAGAGTTATTATTTTCAGAGAACAAAGTAGTTGAAAGCAGAAAGCAGCTGATGAAATCAAGAATGCTTAATTTGTTACTGTAAAATATCAAATGGAAGGTAGGGCAAGAAAAAGGGTTGAGTGGAAAGGAGGGGTGGGGAAGGGGTTCCAGACTTCCCTGTGGAATATTTGTTTAATGCAGGATTGTCAATAAAGGTTGCAGTTAGAAATTGACCAAAATGCAAAAGGAGCTGCCTTGAAATTACAAGACTGTGTTAGGTAGGTTATTTTTTTTCTTTTCAAAATGGCTCTTAAACTGGACAAATCTTAGAAAGATGACTTCAAACATAATTTTAAAAGAGCTGTTCTGGTACCAAATAAATAAGCAGCATCTCTTTATTAATAGTTTTGGAGGTGTCTCATTGCAAATTCCTCTGAAAAAAAGGAAACAACACTTTTTATAATGATTTACCGCTTTCTTTTATTGCTCTCTGAACTTAAAAACAATGTACATTATGATATAATATTTTGTTATATGACACTGTGAAATGAGGCCTAAGCAGCTTTGTGATCTATGAAATATGTCTAAAACATGGGCTTGTACATCAATGTTAGATATATTTGCATACATATGATCAATTACTGTGTTGTTGTCAGTTGTATTAGTTGATATGAGTTGTTTGTAATGTTTATCCCTCATTAGAAGATTATACATAGGTCTTCTGTCTGTTTTAAGAAGCCAATTTAGAGTAAAGAGTAAACTGGTCAACTTGATTGCTGTTATTTCAACATTATGTATATTGTGACAATAGGGGTATCCAGGTAAGAATGGAATTTTACTGTTCACAGCTGCACCACCATAAGGCCTTGATCCATTGCTGGAATTAAGGTTATCATTTTGAAAGAGAGCATAACCAGCAATGTCATACATGTCATTGTTATCTTGAGAACTTAATTTTGTTTCTGTGAACATATTGATATCAGCACTTGAATAATTTAAATCTTTATGTATGTCTTCTATGTGTTTGTGAAGAGACCTTGCACTAAGATAACACAGTTTAAGAAGGGATGGTGTTATGTCATAGAGAGGGGAGATGCAAAGCTTAAGTTTTGCAGTTCGTAGTCTCTTCATTTCCTTCTTAATATCTGGATTAACAACAATCTTGCTTTCACACAAATCAGAAATATATAGGCGTTCTATAGAAGTCACCCTGCGGAGCCCCACATAATGTATGTGTGGAATAATCTTTCTGGTACTAAAATTCACAACAATTCTAGTTTTATTATCACCTTGTGAACTGTGAGTCGTTTTTGCTGCTGCAGGACGCAATGGAAACTTTTTTCTAGCAACTTGTGCTGTTTTGTTCCTACCTATCACAAACTCCGAGTCACAGGGGTTATTGGGGTCCATGTGTGTTCAATTCCTGGTACATACCAATGCCTTTTTTCATTCCTTGTTTTTTGGCCTACATCTGAGTGTTAAAATTGTACTCATACAATACCAGATGGTTTGATTTGTTGATATAACTGAACTAGTTTAAGGTACGACTACTCCAACCAAGGCCACCCCGGAAAATTTTTCGCAAATTGACCAGTAGCGTTGGGGAGATGGAACAATAGACTTCTCACAAAGTACGGGTAAGCAGCACAAGAAAATTCAAAACAACATTTATTTCTTTCATGTCGTACAACGCAACAGTACATTTTTCCAAGAACTTCGATCAAATCAATGTGAATTCGCCAGTTAGTTCCATGTAACGGTAAACAGTTATGCGTAACAATTCACATGCTGTCTACGCTCGGAAGACCTCTCCTGTAACACTCAATAAGGAACGGCATTTCCCAATCTCGCGAGGTATCAATTGGAATCTTATTTTTGAAAATTTTCTTCAAGAGTATCAAGTCTTTATCTAAAGAAAACCTGTTGACATAACGGCCTTCGTTTTGCCGCCTCAGTCGGGGACGCATAACTGCAAAAAAGCTATTGACTGAGCGTTCCTTGGCAAGCTTGAATGACTGAAGCTCTTCTGATGCTTCAGCTTCTTTCTTCTGCAAATCTTTGATAAGCTTTCGTAGTTCGGTGATCTCATTTTTGCTTTCTGGGTGTTTCTCGCTCGCGCCACAATTGTTCATGTCCATACAAGTAGGGCTTGAACAGCGAGCTTTGTAGTGGTCCGGCTGATGACATCGGGTGCAAAGTTTTCCCGCTCTCCGTCTGTTAGCTTTGCTCAATGCTTGTTCATACTGATTACGAACAATTTTAAGCTGGTCAGTAACACTTTTGATCTGTGTTTGTATTATAGAGAGATTTTCCGTTAGTTCGCCGCTTTTCTTCTCACGATAGGTTGTTGACTGCTCGTTGCTTTTGTTAACCGCGCTTTGTTGATACATGGTTCCACTTACAGGCATGTTGGATGAGCTTGAAGCCGGGCCTGAGCTGGTCGTGCTGATGAGCACAGGAGAGTTAATAGGGCTAACAACTTGCAGAGACCCAGTGTAAGGAGATGGAAAAAGTTCCTTGGGCTGTAGAGACAGCTTCTTTATCTCCTCTAGCTCTTTCTCGAGAATTCTTCTCTGCCAGCAACAACTTGTCTGGATAATTTATTATGACTTCCAGATCATTCTGCCCGATATATTTTAGCGACTGCATACTCTGAAAGCCTCTCCTCTCAAACTCTGGGGCTAGCCTTTCGAGGTTTAATCCATGCGACATTGACGAAAGCCACGTATAGACCTCAAAAACACCAAAGTAACTTTGACCCGCCATTTTCGCAGTTTTCTCACGTGAGAGTCGAGCCGAACACGAACTGTTTGTGACGTTTGATTGACAAATCAGTTCTCCTTCCCTGTTTTTTGTCACATTTCACATTTCATTTGAATTGTTCCCCCGTTGACAGCCTGCCAAGTACAAACATGGTTAGCAGATGAAACACACTCTTGTCATTCAAGGAAAAAACTGTGGTACCAGTTACCTTATTGTCACTTTGAAAAATTCACATATAATTAAAGTCCCGCTAAAAAAAGGTGCTGCAAAAATTAAAGACATGAAAATTAGAGACCTTTATAAAATCCTTTATTTAAACTTTCCGTCTGCTAGGAGTTTACATATGAGCAGGCCGGCTTTAATTTCAGTTAAACGCATGCCCCTCTTTCTCATTATCTGACTCATCTTGCTGAATTAGTTCCTGTAACACTTCCTTAGTACAGTCTTAAGATTTGCCATTGAAATCTGGCTCCTCATAGTTGTCTCACTATGAAATCAAAACCTATGAAAATCTTGTGAAATAATTCATTGTAAATTCACATATTTTTCACAGGTTTTTCATGGTTAAATCAACGATATTTTCATGGTCTCAGTGCCATGAAAAAGACCTGATAAATCCCATGAAAAACCTGTTAAGATTTTCATATTCATGACCCATGAAATATTGAGTAAAGTGACCTAGAAGCCATGAAAGACCCATGAAAAGGGCATTTCATGGCCTTTTCAAAGGTACTGAGAAACCCATGAATTTCAAATTCAAACATTTTCATGGTGTCAAAGTTCACTAGT
>NC_089314.1:16175513-16185513 GCF_036669915.1 Pocillopora verrucosa
ATGTTGCTTTCTCTTGGAAATAACAAAGCGCTGGAAACTGATCAGTTTGTTTTCGTAGTCTTTAGGAAGCTTCTGCGCGACTGTAGTGCGGCGTCTAATTGAAAACCCACGTCGTTCCATGAAGTGGTAACACCAAGATTTCGAAGCTCTAAATTTTCCTTCTGGTAATCCAGACTTCTGCGCAATAACTTTGGCTTTCAGATGTATAACGTCCGAAACCTCCTTAGCGTTTTTCTTTGATCCAACAAGCTAGTTCTTTCTCCAGATCAGGGAAAAGCGCCGCGCCACGCTGGTTTGCACGTTTCAGCTTCGGAGTGTTTGTCAATTTTTCCCTTTGCACTCGCCACCTGCTAACACAACTTTCATCCACAGCAAACTTCTTTCCAGCCGCACGGTTGCCATGTTCGACTGCAGTGTTGAATCCGGCAGTATATGACACGTGCGGAGTACCTCTTTCTGACATGAGTAACTGACTAAATTCTAAGGCTGATTAATTGTTTTCAATCCAGTTGTTTGGTACTGTGCATTTAAACTACAGGGTAGGATCGAAAAGTTTTTAGGTTCAAAAATCGCCTAACGCTGATTGGCTGTAAGTGTTTTATTGTGCTACGTATTGTTCTTTGAGGATTCATTATAACCTGTGTTTTCTCACTATGAGTTTTTGAAGATTTTAACGAAACCTTGATAGATTTCCCTGAATGTGACACAAGGAATGAATTCTACACTTGCTAATGAACACGATAAGAACATAAATTGCAAGGAAATGGTTAACATGTGAAGAAATGTTGATTTTGCAACACAAAAATCAGTAAACAAATCACTGCGTGTTTTGTTGGCAGATTGCAAATAAGGCATTTCATTGCATAGCAATAGAATGCGCTTAGCTTCAATTGGTTCATCTTTAGCCGCGTTGGGACTAGGGTGAGAATGATAAATGTGGGTTTGTTTACTCAGAAGCAAAACAAGTCAAAACAAGATGGAAACGTTTGAGTTTGTCTCTGCCGTTCGTGGCTATCATATCTACAAAGATATTGGGGAACCATCTGTAGGTGAAAAACTCATTGCACATAGAGAGTTTGGTAATCAGTTCGACAAATTTGCTATCAAAGTGCTCAACGACGAACAAACAGTGGGCCATCTACCGCGCGAATACTCGAGAGTAGCGTGGTACTTTCTCGCTCGTGGAGTATCAATTACCCTTGAAGTAACAGGCCGTCGTTTACACTGTAAACAACTTTGTGGGGGAATGGAAATTCCATGCTGTGTAAGGTTCTCCTGTTCGAGAAAAGCGACCATAAACCGTTTAAAAGACCTGTGAACAAAGAAGGTGTAACGGCAAGAAATGTAAGCTTGAAACAAGCTTATACTCATCATCAATGGCTCTTTTAGGAGCCACCAAACTCGTAAAAGCAATGACCAATACTCTCTTGTTGTTGTAATGTAGCATTTATTCCAGTATTATGCCATAAAAATGTCCATTCACGGAAATTCACAGCACCTTTCCCAAATGGTCTCGCAGATAAGCCGCACCTACGATTTTGATCGCAAATTTTTGGAAAAAAGGTGCGGCTTATCTGCAAGTCTTTACAGTGATTGTGTTCGACGTGGCCAAATGACTCCGAAGAGGTCTCATCCCTGCGTCTGTAATCTTACAAAATAAGGCAGCGCAAAAAGTTGTTCAGTGTTTGGAATTCGAAGCAAGTAGCCATCGACAGGCCATCAGAGTCCAAGAAAGCCAGAGCTGACATCAACAGTCATTTCTGTGAAAGCGATCACGAAATTGACAATGATGTTGTAGAAGGGGATGTCAATGAATACATTAAGGTAACGTTTCATTGTGACTGAGAAGATGGCCTGGCTCTGATAACCGGCGACTCTATGAACAAGGTAAAAATTGCATTTTTTTCAGGTTACATTTGCACACTACTCAAAGTTCCAAATTGAAGGGAGAAAGTGATTTATTTTTCATTGTTTTGTTCCACATTTTGTGTAGATGCAATGCTTACTATTGCTGTGCAACTTAATAATAATAATAATAATAATAATAATAATTTTATTTATATAGCGCTAAAATCCAATAATTGTCCAAAGCGCTACCTAAGTACAAAATAAAATATAAAAACTATAAAATATCTACAATATACAATATAATTCAAATATAGCCTAAGTTATCTACTATATAAATCAAAAACATCTCAAAACAAAAGGAATCTCATAACCTATATGCTAACTTAAATAAAAAAGTTTTAAGGGATTGCTTAAAAGTTGCCACTGAAGCACATTTCCTAATCTCTAGAGGTAAATCGTTCCACAATTTAGGTCCTGCAATAGAGAAAGCTCTGTCTCCATATGTTTTCAATCTGCTTCTTGGAACCACTAAATATTCTTTACATGAAGAACGCAATGACCTAGAGTATGTTTTAAAATTCAAAAGGTCAGAAATATAAGAAGGTGCAAGGCCATGAAGGGCCTTGTATACCAATAAAAGGACTTTAAAAGTTATTCTAAACTCAACTGGTAACCAATGAAGATTAATTAAAATAGGAGTTATATGAACATGCCTCGGTGTCATTGTGACAACACGAGCTGCAGCATTCTGAACTGCCTGTAGTCTAGCTAACAGATACTTAGGAAGGCCATGTAATAAGGAATTACAGTGATCAAGTTTCGAACTAATAAATGCATGGACTAAGATTTTACATGTATCTTGGCTTAAGTACTTGCGGATTTTAGCAATATTTCTCAAATGATAGAATGATGATTTACAAATGTTCTTAATGTGCTCCTCAAAACTAAATATGCTATCAAACTGAACCCCTAAATTACGAACAGAGTCACGAGGTGCAATGCACTCAGAACCAACAGTAATGTGACCGATGTCAGGCATGGGATGGAATCTGGAACTGATGACTACAAGGTCCGTTTTGTCCTGGTTTAGTTTAAGATAGTTTCTTATCATCCATTCATCAATGTCCCTCACACAGCATTCCACTCTCAACTTCACTTGTTGGATGTCATTCAAGCTGGTAGATTTAAAGGTAATATATAATTGGGTGTCGTCAGCATATAGATGGTATGATAGTCCATGATCATTTATTATGTCCGCAATAGGTGATGTGTGTAACAAATACAACAAAGGGCCCAGAACTGATCCCTGAGGGACACCACACTTCAATGCACGTTGTGAAGAATGACTATTCCCAACTTTAACAAACAGCTTACGTGAAGACAGGTATGATTTCAGCCACTTAAGCACAGTTCCTTGAAAACCAAAACAAGTAGACAGCCTTGTCACTAGAAGAGTATGGTCCACCGTATCAAACGCCGCCGACAGATCCAAAAGTACCAGTATGACCGACTCATTACGATCTAAAGCACAAAGAATGTCATTTTGAACCCTCAGTAGAGCCGTTTCAGTGGAGTGAAATGACTTGTATGCGGATTGAAACGTTTCCGAAAGACCATTAGATGTAATATAGTCTGTAAGCTGGACACATACCGCTTTTTCCACAAGCTTGGACACAAACTTCAAATTAGAAATAGGTCGAAAACTTTCATATTTAGTGAAATCAGCATTATGTTTCTTTAAAGTCGGTGTCATAGCTGCAATCTTCAAGACATCAGGCATAACTCCAGTAGATAAAGATGTATTCACTATGTTAGTCAACACAGGAGTTAGTAAATTGAAACATTCCTTCATTACCACTGCAGGCAGAGGATCAAGTACACAGGATTTATTAATAGATCTCAATGCAAGTCCCTTGATGTCTTCGTAACTGACATTAATAAAGTCTGAAAACACAGTGTTACATTCCACGTAGTTACCAAGAGTCACTTCATTAGCATCATTACCTTGCGCAGAATTCTTCTCTATTAGTGTGGCATGGGTACGATCAATCTTGTCAATGAAATAATCAGCGAAAGAATTAGCTAGTGCATCACTACAAGAAGATGGATACCGTGCAGTTGATTGCTTTTGTAGTAGTTTTGATACTGTATTAAACAAAACCCGTTGATCACTTGAGTTTTCAGTAATGATGGTAGTGTAGTAAGAGGATTTCAACGACTTGATCAAATTATTCACAACGCAGCACTGACGATTATATTCTTGTCAATCAGCCTGCAGCCTGGTTCTTCGCCATTTTCTTTCAAGGCATCGTCGCTTACGCTTCTCTACAGATACCTCATTAGTGTACCACGGAGCAGCAGGCCTAATAGTATTGTGCAGGTGCCTTACTGGAAAAACTCTAGAAGATTCCTCAGCTGTAAGAATGTAAGAGAAGGCCTTGAACAGGTTTCCAGAATCATGGCTAACAATCAAAGCCAGCAGTGAGGCAAAAAAATTCAACAAAGTCGTCTAGGCATGGCAAAGGCAAAAAAGTACCAAAAAATCAAAGTGAGGATCAAACATCTGGGTCATTGCCTCCAACCCCATTTGTCTCAACAAAGGAGCAAATTGAAGACCCATTGTTTTTAGCCATTGATTTGTGATTTCCTGTACTTTTTACGTTAACACAGGCCACTTAAGATGTCTAGGGACATTTTCATTTGACCGTTTTATTTCGTGCTGTACACCAAAATTCCCTCACTGGATAAATTCATAACAAGTCGGTTCCACGGGTCATGAAAGTCAGCTCGTGGATAAATCAGTAACTGTGATGAACTCATTAATACCGCTTGGACTATGAATTCATCAACTAAATTCATGGGAAATATATATACCCATGAACAGATTTCAGGGAATATTCATGGCCCATTAATTTTGTTCTTCCAAAACAAATGAATTTTTAGCCCATGAAATACTGTTTGATTGCAATTCATGGGCATGAAATTCATTCTGATGACTTTCTGGGGAACTAATGGGTCATGAAAGTAGACTTTGAAGAAATTCATGGGTCATGAAAGTAGGCTTATAAAGAAATTAATGGGTCATGAAATTAATTCATCGTGGCTATAGCATAGGATGGCAGCTCCTCAAAACCTTAACAACAATGGGGCTCCACACTTCTCTTTAGATGTGAAAACCACAGAGATCACACTGAAAAGAATACTTTATGGATTCTCCTACACCCATTTCTTTAGCTCCTAACGAGATGTACAATTAAAAGCTGTTCGTAGTCCAGCGAGTGTGTTTTGCTGTATTAAAACAGTGGGTATCGATTTTGGGCAATACATACTGCCTGACGTTACTCTCTTTGCATGCATGAGAACATTCCAGTTACTTTTGTAAGAAACTATTGTTGATGATCCCCTGAAACAGAAGAGAGTTTGTGTCGGGAGTTTAGATTTGTGTCTATTTTTAGTGTTTGTTCGTAGAATCCGGTCTGACCAGTTGTGTTTCAAAATCTCTGAGTTTATTACTCTGACAGCAAAACTACTGATCCTCTTCAATCGAACTCGTAACAGCATTGTGCCACTTGGGGGTCAAATGTTACGTTAAGGTCAATACATTTCCTAAAACTTTCAAGCAATTAGCGTGTGGCGTTTTGAAGGGCGGGATTAAAGTTGTCACATTGATCCCCTATCCTGCAGGCTGTGAAGAACTTAAAGAAGTCTATTGTAGTTTTGTCACCATGCTGTTCAGGGACAATGTCCTTATTTCACTATGGTTTTTAAAGCAATTGAAAGAGCAGAACAATCAGGATACAATTCGAACACCAATGGTTTGCCTGATGCTGAATTCTCAGAAGCTGCTTCATATTTACCAAACTAAGAAAACACTTCCCTGGGCTCTGTTGAGTTTCAAGCTGTGGTGTCAGCTATAGAAGATAAAGTACCTTTAATCAAGTTTCACATTCAGATTTATGAGTAGAAAGACAAATCTGAGGTAGGCTTAAAACAGAATACAAGACTCCTTAAAAATAAGCCAACAATTATTACATCTACAGAATTAATTAAGTGATAAAGTTATCTAAAAAGTCGTCAGTGTAACATGTCAGTTATAAAAGACATGCGACATGAATGCTTATCAATAAAATTACCATGTATGGACTAGTGATTTAGTAAAGTACAGAGTAAAATTTAAAATCTACTTTAAACTTATCATGATAAGAGGCCATCAAATTCTTATGAAAGATCGACAAGGTATTAGACTCTCTTCTACTAAGAGGTAGTTCATTCCACAGGCGACAGATTTGAACAAAAAAAGAATTCTTAAAGACGTCAGTCCTGCTGAAAGGGACATCAAGTGTTAAATGGTCAACATTTCTCAACAGTTTGATACAAGAGCGAAACGATACATAATTGAAGATATTTAACTTATATATATTCTTAAAACACTTAAAAAAGTAAAATAAATCATTAATTTCTCTACGATACTGCAAAGGTAATAAATTTAATTTACTAAGGTGCTCGTGCTTTGAATAATCCCTACTAAGAATGAATCTCGTAGCCCTGTGTTGGACCTGTTCCAAATTGTTGATGTTTTGTTTGGTATGAGGTGACCATACCATGCTAGCATATCCAAGTTGCAACTGAACCCAAGCAATATAAAGCAATTTCTTTGTACTAATATCAGTAATGTCCCTGCACGTACAGGAAAGGAGATTAAGCATTCTTTGAGCTTTCAAAGAGCTGAGATCAACGTGATTATTCCAGCCCAAATCATGGCTAACCAAAACCCCCAGGTGTTTCTCAACAGCAATACAGTCTAACTAAGTTCCACCAAGGTAATAGTCTTTATCAATGATTGATCTTATACGGGCCACCCTTAAAACCTTACACTTCTTGGCTTTAAACTCCATTCTTCAGATAGGAGACCACTGAAATATTTGATTCAAGTCATCCTGCAATTTGTCACCGTCATCCCACCCAAGAATTAAGGGAAAACACTTAGAGTCATCGGCAAAGAGGGGTAACAATGTTTCCTTAGGAATTACATCGGGCATATCCTTGATAAAAATCAAGAACAGTAAAGGTCCCAAAATTGACCCTTGCGGGACTCTAGACGTTATAGGGAGGAAATCAGACGACTTGTTATCTAACACAACTCTGTGTCTTCTACTAGATAAATATGATCTAAACCAAGCTAACAAAGATCCACCAATACCAAGACATTCTAGCTTAAATAGGAGGTTTTCGTGAGATACTCTATCAAAAGGCTTAGAAAAGTTTAAATAAGTAATATCAGCTTGTTGTCTCCTTTCAAGAGCATTAGCAAATTGATGAACAACTTGGGATAGTTGAGTGACAGTGGATTTACCTGGAAAAAAATCATGTTGCCAGTGGGTAAGATGAGGGTAAACAATGCTAAAGATCTCATCATTAACTTGTCTTTCCAAAATTTTAGACAGAACATCAAGAGGTGAAATGCCATAGTAGTTTGAAACCATCGTCTTAGACTCACATTTATGAATAAGGACAAGATTTGCATCTTTCCATTTCTCAGAGAAGGTTCCAAGCTCTAAGGACAAATTGAATAATCTACATAACAAAGGTTAAATTTCATTAGCACATGCTTGCAATAACTTAGGGGGAAGACCAAGTGAAGCCTTGTGGACATCAAGTGATTGAAGCTGTTTAAGGATGTTGCTAGGGCTAAGGCGTAATTCACGTTTGATGTTATAGTTGATTCTGGGTAGACAGGTAGCAGTGCTTCTAGAGTCAAGTGGGACAAAGACTGAGTGAAAAAACACGTTGAATAAATTGGCTTAATCAATAGGTCTGGTAGCTTGTACTGATTCATGTCTCATTACCCCGAGAATTTTAGTAGGTTTGGTAATTGCTTTGTAATGTGACCAACATTTACGGGGATTGTCCCTCAAGGAACAGCCAAGCTCAGAGAGGTAGCTACACTTTTTCAATTTAGCTATTTTCTTAACCTGTCGTCTAAGCTCTGGGTATCTTTCCCATAGAATGACAGGAGATTTTAACTTAGCTTTATGTCGAGTCCTACTCTTCTTTCTAACCAACAATAAAACCTCTTTATCAATCCATGGCAGTCTATTGGCATCCTTAATTACCACTTTTGGAACAAATTCATCTACACATGATAAAAACATGTCATACCAGCAGGCAGTACTATCGTCAGTGTCATTGTCCATAAACACAGTGTCCCAAGAGACATTCCTTATAGGTTGCAAAACTTGATTCCCTCAGTAGAGTTGCTCAAGTCAATAACATATTCCCAGTTGATACTGGGCATATTGAAATCACCAACAATGCAGATTCTACCAGATGTTTCACGCAAATTTGCCAGTAAACACTCAAAGTAATCCATAAATAAAGAACAGTTCGGCAGTGTATAACACGGGCAAAATGTTATTTTAAAGCTATTCAGGGAAACAAGATCACATACAAGAATCTCATAGTTTTGTGGTAAAAACCCTGAAACAGAAAATTCTTCCGGAGCAAAGAAGAGAGGAAATTACGACCACTACTTGGCAGAAATTTGTTCCAAAATTGACAAGTATGCAAGTGAAAATGGTAATTCCAAGGCAATCAAACACTTCAAGGCAGAATCCCCAATTTGAAAGGGAGCACAGTCTGGAACTTCAAGCAGGCCTACCAGAAGAAACTAAGAGGAAAATGATACATTTTCAGTCTCTACATAATATCTTCATATTCGATGCTTTACTGTCATTGATTTTTCTCTTGGAAGGCTCTATGAAATCATGTGGTGTTGGTTTTAATGCATGGAATTGTAATAAAATTTCAGAATCCTCATTTAGAATGCTACCCATAAGCTATGAAAAATAGTAGTTATAGGATTATATTTCATTAAACAAACCATCTTTTTAATTTTTTAACTCTTGCATTACCTATGAAAAGAGTAAATGCTTCTATGTCGAACACACCTAAACGAAGCCCTTAATCTCCTTCTAAACAAAATTTCTAATAAATATTGCATTTAGTCCACATTAAAAAGTAATTTAGTGAGAGTCTCGTTTTCATGCTGAATGACTTTTTCACATGACAAAATTTACATGGAAGCTACCTTTATGAAAGGGTTATAAAAAATTTTTATTCACCTCAATGTGTATTATCAAATGGCAGCATTCGTTTTTTGTCCCTCGATCTCGTACCAAAATCTGGTCTGGCCCATGGCCTATTTGTCTTTTTGGCAAATAATGTAGCACTTTTTGTCCATGATGAACAAAAAGCTCAAGATAGCTTAGACCTCATACACAGGAGGTGGCAACTTGTCCAAAGTAGGTACACAATATGTACATAGTCAGAAATGCAGCTTGAAAACTATAATCATCCTACAACTAGAAATGATAGAGGAGAAAGGTGTACTGCTAGTCACAACAATCACCAAGGTTCCAAATATTTCACAGTTTATTCAGTCATCTTGTTTACAGGAAAGTATTCGAAATCTATTAACAGATTAGAATTATAGTTGACAAAGGCCAGGATTAATATACCTCAACACGGAACAATATTTACCTACCCATTGGTGTCTCTCAAATCTGCTACTAGTAGTATTGGCTTCAATGATCTTATCCATTAATTACGTGAGGCATTGTAACATAATGTTGCATAAAAACGTCACGCATTAATTTCGTGTTAGAACGAAACACTCCCCCAGGCACAAAAAAATTATAACTGAAGGTAAAATTCAAAATATACTGAGTTCATCTTAAGGAGTTGGTCTCGTAAATTAAAGAAAACAATCAATTTTTTTGTGTCAGCTTCCTCTTTCGGTATAAGAACAACCAACTTATTCATGGCTCGTTCGACGGTAACAAAGCCTCTTCATGATACTTGTTGATGGCTTCCCCTGGTTTGGGATTTTTGTACTGTACTTGTACTCTTCTTACTCTTCCATCTTCCCCAGGAAATGTATTGATGACGACACCAAGTTTCCATTGTCCTCTGATTTGGTTAGCATCTAGAATGAGCACTAAGTCACCTTCCCTAAGATTGTGTTGAGTGGTATGCCATTTTAGCCGAATTAGTAAAGTAGGAAAGTAGTCCCTTGTCCATTTCTTCCAGAAGTAGTTCACAACATTCTGGACGAATTCAAACTGCTGACGAGGATTGGAGGGTTCTCTGAAGG
>NC_089314.1:16200513-16205513 GCF_036669915.1 Pocillopora verrucosa
TCATTTTGTCTTCTCATTTTGTCTTCATTTAGTTTTGATAGGTAGAATTTACATTCGCTTGTCCGATAATATGATTCTCTGTGGAACAAACATTTGTTATTTTGGGGGCGGGTGTTTTCTTCTCGTCTTTCTACTGACTCCTTGTTTTTTATTTTTTTTGCATAATGTGCTGAGCCCTTTATTGTTTAGGTAGTAGTAAGTCGTAGCTCTATGGTATCATATTCAATCGCTCTTTTCTGGGTGAGAAGAAAGCTTAGAAGACTTGGAAATTTGTCGGTTTTGTCTACTGTGCTATTGTCTGTGCTAACCAGTTTAGCCCACTCCCTTTTTATATTAGCAGGTAGTTTTCTTTCAATTATGCTAATTGAACTTGTGGTTGTGATTTCTCTTTCCAATCCAAGTCTTTTCAGATCTTTATATCCATCTTCTACAGCATCAACCAATTCTATGAATCTTTTATTTTCCCCCTCTTTAATGAGTCTCATGTCCTGAACTGTATTAATGATTGCGTCGGTTAATTAGGCTAGATCTCCATATTTTTTGTTGAGTCGTTTCCACATTTCTTTGATGTCATGATCTTCTTTTACCTTTTGTGCTGATGTTTAAAATGCTTATGAAGGAGCTGATGACAAATTTTATCGTCTACTGCTAATTTAGGCCATGATACTGCTGACAACTTGATGGATCATTGCACCAAAAGTGTGTTAGAAATTGGTTTGCAAGTAAAGAACATCATACAGGTCCGCATTGATGGCCCAAGTGTTAAATTGAAGTTTTACAGAGAATTAAGGAAGGAAGTTAACGCTGACTATGGTACCACTCTCATAAACATTGGGTCTTGTGGTCTGCATGTAGTGCGCAACATTTTTAAACGAGGCATGGATGCTACTGGGTGGCAAGTATGTTTGTTTCTTTCCAGTTTGTAGGATCTTTAAGGATGCTCCTGCCGGAAGAGAAGACTTTGTGACCATATCTGGAAGCCCTTTGATGCCATTGAAATTTGTCTGCCATAGATGGCTTGAGAATATATGTATATATGCCAAAGAATGCTGATGCTTTGGGACAATGTAGCTGATTATGTTAAAGCTACAGAAGATGGAAGGGTAAAAAGGCCCAAAAGCAAATCATATGAAGTTGTCAAGGAGTGCCCTAAAGACCCATGCTTTGTAGCCAAGTTACACTTCTTTAAGTGCATTGCAAATCAACTGCAGCCATTTCTTGCAAAGTATCAAACAAGTAAACCTATGCTACCATTTCTCAGTGACGATCTTTGTATGATCATCAGGTTTCCGGTGAGGAGATTTATTAAAAGTAACGTACTTCAAGATGCTAGTGACGAATAACTAGTGAAGATCAAAGATGCTGACCAGAAGATTGGTGTGAATAATAAGAGAGTTCATGGTGGATTTGCTAGTGAAAAATTGAAAGTCACTGGTAATTGCAAACCAGGTGAGAGGAGGCTATGGAGTTTAGGATAGAAAGTAAAACTTGTCTCATTCAACTCTTGAAGATGTTGGAAAAGTGTCCAGCATTTTATTCCCTTGTTCGGCATTAATCATGGCTAAATCTAGTCAAGATGGCCTCAAACAAGGAAGCTTGTTCAGTAAAATTCAAGGAAGTCCTGAGATTGCAAGTTAATGATGAAAGAGTTAAAGAGGGAGAATGTGACACTCTCCTGCAACAGTTTGCTATGTTCTTGGACAGCATTCCAGTTTTTGGGTCAGAAAGATTTGCTAACTTCCAATCAGCAGAAGACAGAGTGGATACTCTCTTCTTTGAATGTATGGCAAACGAGAGCTACAAGAGTCTTTTCAGTGATGTAAAACGTATCCTAATTTTGTCACATGGACAGGCAACAGTTGAGAGAGGTTTTAGTGTCAACAAAGAGGTAGAAGTTGAGAGTTTGTAGGCTCAGTAGGCTCAGGCAAGTCATTAGGATATCCAGCCACATCCTTATTTGCATATTCACCTTCGCCGCCATGTTGAGTTAGATTTTCTACTCCAACCAAACTTTGCTCAAACCTAAAAGGAAGCGAGCATAGGGAGCAGGTCCGTTCAATATCTGGGTAGTCCAGATAGTACTTGGAGCCGGCTTTACTCAGGTTTATGCACTTAGCATGTGACCAGACATTGCACTCAGTACATAACAAAGCATCTTGATTCGAGCGAACTCCTTTCCCACACTCCTTACAAGGCTATTTTGAGGTTCTCTTTTCCGTTGGACCTGGGTTTTTGTGGATATCCCCTCCGAGAACTATTCGGCTGAGCTGTTGGGTGCTTGTGTCGTTAGCAGTGTACGGAAATTTTGAAGCCAAATAGGATTTACTTCTGCCCGAACTTGCTCTCGGAGTTGCCCAGCTTCTGGCCCCATAAATATCCCAGGAATTTTGAGGCAGGATTGCTGATACATCGGTTAGAAGTCGTTGCCCGCCTTCCCTTCCCTTTTTTGAAATCGAAAGCGAAATGCAGTTCCTGCGTCGCTCTTTTATCCTAATAAGAAAAAAATACTTGAGTAACATTTTTAATATCTTTGCAGTACAACAAGGGAGGGAGGGCTGCTCGTGACTCGTGGGTGTTTGGTATAGTCTCTCGTGCGAATAGTCCCGCAAGAGGCTATTTCCAAGTGGTGGACAGAAGGAATGCGGCAACTCTTCTGCCCATCATTCAAAGATGCGTCTTGCCAGGCACCAGAAGTGCATACAGGAGACTCCAACTTGCCTAATGTCGACAGGCACCGAATTGTTGTGTACGCGCACAATTTTGTGGATCCACTAACAGGCGTGCACACACAAAAGGTGGAGTCCGTTTGGAGTCAATTGAAACTGGGGCAGAAACGGAGAAAGGGGCTGCGCAGAGAAGATCTCCAATCCCACCTGGACGAGAGAATGTGGCGGCAATAGAGAGGGAGCAGCTATCGATTGGTTATGCGCAATTTCCTTGCCATTTTCCCGCCACAATTTCCAACCGAAATTCTGGTACTTTAAACTTATACCAACTGCATAGCAGGAAAAAAAAAAGAAAATTGAACATAACCCCTTAGAGGTACCAAGATCTTGATTTATTGACTTACCTTACATTTTTTCAACCTTAAGAGGAACAACTTCAAATCTTTTAAACTATACTAGTTGCGATGTTTTTTGTTTCTGCTCTGGTATGTAGGTGCAGTAAGTTAACAGTCCAATTTGCTCTATGGACCTATAAATGGTACGATATAACTTGAAATAGGTAAAGACATAAAAATAAAGTTATTTTAAAACATAATCTAGATTCGCGTTACTTACATCAGAATAATAAAACAAGACCAACATATCAGCGGCATCCCCTCTTTTTGCGGACGGAGTGAAAAAGAAAAGAAAGATTAGGGTGAAAACTATTGAAGAAATTTGAAACTATTAGAAAAACACTGAAAGCCACGACGTCGAAGGTTTTTTTTCCAGGGAGAAGGGGGGGGGGGGGGGCAGTCAGAAGCCACCCAACAGGACTGGGCTATATATCGAGGTGGGTTTTAAAAAAATATTCTTTGACTGAGCAGGGCCATGAACGGTATTCTAAGGTCGGTTATTAACGTACACGTTATCTACAAACCGAGCATCGTTATGTAATAACAACAAACCGAGGTCAGATAACGGGACCCCTGTACAGTTTAAAAACCGAGGTCGGTTCGTGTATCCCAAGCTCGATAAATACCGTGGACGCTACGTGGACGTCAACCGAGGACAGTTTACGGATAGTAAAAACACCACCCGGGAGGGATTTTTTCCCGAGGTCGGTTGCCCAGAAACAAAAACTGATCCGAAATTTCCTTGTTGAAGTTTCTTCTTTCATTTTTTGTAACTGTTCGGCGAGCGAAGTTCTATGGGTGAGATGCTCCACTTTATTTCAGCTGCTCTCTTGAGGACCTCGACTGTGGTCTCTGCGGACTCAGCAGCTGGTAATAGAGCCCAGTTAAATTAAGGAAATTCGCGCAAACGTCCCCTATAGGATTGTAATTTTGCGGTTGCAAAAAGTTATAGCTCTGGAAAGTTCCATCAAAAATCCCTAATCTAACATTTCCATTTGCGAACTAAGACCTGAAAGTTTGGAGATTCTATTGGAATGTTGAGTCAATCAGTCACGTGTAGCCTGGAACTTGGTCTAACATTTGTTCCTTTTTTAAAACGCTGGCAAGAACTTGTTGTGATGTTTACTCTGGTAATATTTATATATGAAATAACAGTCGATTATTGAACTTCACCGCCCTTCCATATCGCGACCTTACACCCAAAAGAAAATTTGTCGATGTTGCTGATTCATCTTGCTGATCCAGAGAATTGTGGTCATCAGTACTGACATACACTTCTTCTCCACTACTTTCGTCAAAATCTTGCTGGCCTTCATCAGATACACTAGCTTCCTCACTTCATGCTCGTTCAGATCTTCATCTTCGTTAACTCCGAAGTTCAAATTCACCTTGTCACCAACTTCGACGTGACGTTGATAAAGAAACTCAGGCAATGATCCCTGCTCAGCCATTGTTGTTTCTTGCGGCACTGTCCTTTGTCTTAATGCTGCACCATATGTCGAGGCTCAGTTTCGTAAGATGTCGCAGTCATTTGAAGGGAGGTTGACCGCGGGTAGAGGATCATCAGTGGTACATTATCAATAGACAGCGATGTGTTGGGCTTTGAGTACCAGGACTTGCGACTCCTGTGACAATATGCAGCCCAACTTGCAGCACGTTTCACGCTCTCCTTCATAGTTGCATCAAATGACTCAGCATACTCAAGCTTAGACGTGTTCACTTTCTTGGAATGGACAGTTGCGTGACAATTTTCACCGTCTAATGTCATACAGCTTAAAAGATAAAATGCTTGGTTGTCAACTGATTAGCGATCTATTCGAGATCAGCTCTCCTTTTTCTGAGCAAAAGCTCCACTGCCTTAAGTAGGCCACTTTTACAGGCAAGGAATGCAATACCATGCGCATGATGAACTTCTCTTGCCCTTGTGCCTTTTTAAGGT